>NW_028261387.1:5909826-5997326 GCF_051295495.1 Thamnophis sirtalis
TTAGTCATTTAAGAAGTCTATTTTTCTTAGTCCAGTGCTTTCCAATCTCAACATTAGGATATGTGGACTTCAACTCCCAGAATTCCCCTGTCTGCATAATGATTGGGCAACACACAGGCTAACTGGCCAGTTCTGGGAGTTGAAATCCACACATCTTAAAGTTGCTGAGATTAAGAAGCATGGCCTTAGTCAATGACAAATCTATCTGGAAGGATCTTTGCTCAAAACCTGAAGAGGAATGTCCTATAAAGAGTTTAGACTCTTCATACAATACCACTGAGTTATAGCAATTCCTACCCTAGTTAATTCACTCACTTCTGATATTTCTGGATCATTCATCCCTTAACTATTATTGCAAAAATCTACAGCCATCTTTGCTGACGAAGGGGTGGAGGGATATCTGTTTTTGCGGCTCCTTTATACCTCCTGATTGTCTAAAAAAAATGAAAATAGCCTCAGAGACAAAAAGCCTAAAAATACTCTATGCATTTATCTTTGTTCTGAATGGGAAATGGATTAGGACATCTAGCAACTGGCTGTTCAGAAGACCCAGCTGATTGAAGAAGAGGAGTCATTTAATTTTAGACAGACTCGAGGCTGTTGGGAGCTATATCTACCCGGTTCACCAACAAAAGGGCAACCGACAAAACTGTGCCTGAATAAAACGCGGTGACAAAAATGAGTTCTAAACCGCGCCGACGAATGAGCGCTGAATCGCGCCAACAACAGCGCGGTGACAGAAGCGCTGTGAACCTAAACCTAACCCTAAACGTAACCCTAACCCTAACCCTAAACCTAACCCTAAACCTAACCCTTAACCTAACCCTAACCCTAACCCTAACCCTAAACCTAACCCTTAACCTAACCCTAAACCTAACCCTAACCCTAAATCTAACCCTAAATCTAACCTTAAACCTAACCCTAAACCTAACTCTTAACCTAACCCTAAACATAACCCTAAATATAGCCCTAAACATAACCCTAAACATAACCCTTACCTTAACTTAAATCGCCCTTAAATTGCCCTTCTGTCGACGCGCTGTTGTCGTGCGCGCTTTTGTCAGGTCACGTATCTACCCACATTAGAATTACTCCCTTCAGACTAGTTGGCTGATCAATTGTCAGACATGTCTGTTTACTACATGTCACACTATTCTCTCCAAAGATGACCCAGTGAAGTAGTTGTGCAAACAAAAAAAACATGTCCCTTTGTCTTAAAAGTATAAAGGATCTCCAAAACCATGACTATAACTGTCCAGGTGTGTCCCTTTTCACATGCTAAGAAATAAGAGTGTTTGTTTTATGAACCCAACGATTGTGATGGGTGAATTGTGATTTATGGCTTAATTATGGGAACTCACTTGTGGAATATCTAACAAAGCAATGTTAAACCAACAATGTGAACTCAGCCCAATGTTACCATAAAGCCAGTGGTGGGATTCAAATAATTTACCAACCAGTTCTCTGCCCTAATGTCCAGCTGGGTAGGTGGGGCTCTGTGGTCATGTGATCATGTGGGTGTGGCCAAGTCAATGTCACTCAGGTCGATGGGCACTTCGCCTTAGTTGTTACAATGGTAATAAGGGTTAACCGGAGAGGCAGTTTCTGTAAGCAGGTCAATAAAGATTAGGCTAGAAACAACACCAGAATGTTTCCTTCCTGCCTTCCTTACAGGATTAGCCCTGTGAAGTGGGGAAAAAATAAAATGAGATTTCTTCCAACAACCAGTTCTCCGAACTACTTAGAAAGTTAACAACAGGTTCTCCCGAATAGGTGCGAACTGGCTGAATCCCACCACTGCTGTACTAAGAAAATCTGGTAGAATGATAACTGTGACATACTGTAAGATTTCATGAGGTAAAAGTCAAATTCATCAGGTGTTCCTGGCTTATTGGGATCGCTGTTTAAGGTGTAGGGGATGATTAGTAAGAAGAAAAGGAAATGAAATACCAAAAGTTCAATGAGCTCTGTTAAATGTTAAAAGTTAGCAGAACCAACCCAACAGCAAAACGAGCACCGAGGATAATGGAGGAGTCTCACTATTTAGTATTTCACCTATGTTTAAACTTGAACATAATTGCCACTGCTGGCATTTCATGCATTTCATTTCCTTCTTACTCTACAGCTTCCACTTTCCCCGTCATCTGATAAAGTGTCCTTCAGTCCATGAAAGCGTGGGTGACAATAAATTGATTTAGCCTTTGTGTTGCCACAAGTCACTTGTAATTCTAAAACACTTCAGACGAAGACTGCTCTGCAAATATAATTCACCATGTTTCCTTGTCCCTCTCTCTCTCGTTATATCTTTCTGACGGGCACATACAGACATCCACAAACACACCCTTCTGGGACTGCTCACCTTAGGCTGTGGTGTTGTGGAAAAAAACAAGCCAGCTCTTCAGAGAAAGAAAGTTTATTTGCCAGGTTCAGAATAAACAATGGCCTGAACAATGAGTGAAAGTCAGGAAACTCCTTATATAGTTTATCGCTTTCAGCTAAAGCCATCTGTTAGTTTTGGAAACACCCCTCAAGATTTGCCCTTGAGTTACAGGAAGTATGTCTACAGGATGTCATAATACATGGGTCAGCTAACGGAGATACATAGCTCCAGAGGTGGGTTCCTACCAGTTCGCACTTATTCAGTAGAACCGGTTCGTCAAATCTACCGAACCGGTTAGAAGAGGTTCCACCAGTGGACCCGGAAAGCAGGCCACACCTACAGAAGAGGTTCCAAAATTTTTTGAAACCCACCACCAGTCCTTGGATATGATTATTCTGCACTATCATGCTCATATTTATAAAACTCAGTGCCTCTGTGAAAGGTAAGGATGACTACTGCGTTTGTGGTACAATCAGAACATTGTGTGTGTTGAAGTTGTTTTAGCGCAAACCAAAGATGCCTTTTAAAAAACAAGTTTACATCATATTCTTATGCATGCCAGTGCTGTGTGTGAGGTAATTTAAGGTGGTTCTGACAAGTGTCGTCGGCATCTTCATTTCCGGTCACATGGGCAGCAAGCCACTCCCATCCGGTCACATGGGCGGCAAGCCACTCCCACAAAGGAGGCCACACCCACAGCGTAGGTTCGAACAATTTTTGAAACCCACCACTGCATAGCTCGTATTTTGAGGAACTGACAATATATGTCTACCAAACAGATTAACAGCCAAGCCAGCAAATGGGCTAAAATATATATTTTGCCTCAGCATATTTCATGTACAGATTTCCTTCTAACCCGTATCTAACTGCACTATGTCCTAAAAGCAAACTTTGCAATTTCTATATGAACAGTTAAAGCTTAATATCATGAAACCCTAGTCTGGTTCAGGCTTGAGGTCTACCTTGGTTTAGCCTGCCACCTTAGTGGGGCAATTCAAACTGGCAGATAAATTTAATTGTCATGTGTGATGGCCATTTGGGCTAATTAAGAACACAGGAATTGTTGACAAATAACATTCCCATCACACTGTTGCCTTTCTAGGTAAGCAACCTCATGCAGAGGGCAGGCCAAGAGTAAGGAATAGTAAGCAAAATAAAGGTATGATGTAAAAATAAAATAAAATAATAAATAAAATAATAACAGAATAACAAAGTTGGAAAGGGCCTTGGAGGTCTTCTAGTCCAACCCCCTGCTCAGGCAGGAAGCCCTATACCGTTTCAGAAAAAAAATGTTTATCCAATCTCTTCTTAAAAACCTACAGTGTTGGAGCATTTACAACTTCTGGGGACAAGTGAAACGCAGTATGAATCCTTATATTTCCCAGGCACAGCTATCACAAATAAAATACATTTATTTTAAATTGTAATGGCAGATACTATTTTGCCAACACTTAGAGATGCAACCCTATCACGTTTCATTTTCAGAATAGAGAAATCTTCTATAGAATAAGATATAATACAATACAATAGCAGAGTTGGAAGGGACCTCGGAGGTCTTCTAGTCCAGCCCCCTGCCTAGGCGGGAAACCCTATACCGTTCCAGACAAATGGCTATCCCACATCTTCTTAAAGACTTCCAGTGTTGGGGCATTCACAACTTCTGGAGGCATCTTCTGTTCCACTGATTAATTGTTCTCACTGTCAGGAAATTTCTCCTCTGTTCTAAGTTGCTTCTCTCCTTGATTAGTTTCCTTCCATTGCTTCTTGTCCTGCCTTCAGAGGCTTTGGAGAAAAGGTTGACTCCCTCTTCTTTGTGGCAGCCCCTGAGATATTGGAAGACTGCTATCATGTCACAAAAATAAAATAATAAAATAACAATGTAGCAAAGTAATAAAATAGCAAATAAAATAAATAATAAAGTAAAGTAAAAATAAAATAAATAAAATAAAACATACCTGCCCCTAACTTTTTCTCTTTGACAATTATCCTTGCTTATCCTAGTTCCATACCCACTGCCTTTTTTTTTTAACTTTACACACTACTTCTCTTCTGAGACTTATCAACTCAACAGGATTTTCTCACTATTTGCCTTTCTTTGAACCAACTCTATTTCTTTACATATTTGTATTGCTGTTTTATCTGAATTTATTCACGCCCTGTGAGCAAGTCACCACAATGCTTCCCTTTAATGCTCACTTTTGTATTCAATTCACATTCATTCCATATCCATTCATTCTTGTCCCCAACTTTTCCTTCTTAAATAACCCAGATGCTTTTATGCTTCTCTGAACACAGTCAACTCTCTCTCTCTCTCTCTCTTTCCATAACAGAGTAGGCAGAGGCATGCCCACAAATATCCTGTTATTTTCCCTTCTTATGACAAATATTTATTTCTCACAATAGATCCTATACTGCCCATTTCATTTCTTTACGCATCTCAAAATGTTTTGATCCATTTTCCTGTTGTTGGTAAATACTCTACCAAGGCACACAAATTAATCTGATTGCTCTCGTTTTTCTCTATTTGTGGATAACTTTCAATCATTGTCTCCATTTTCCCATCAAACAAAACTACCGTAGTCTTTGATAAATACAATTCCAGGTTCAAATTCCTTCTTGCATTACAGAGTTAATCTAACGTTACCTGCAAATTATTTCCATTTTTATCCAGCGGCACTTTTATCATTGTTGTACAAGATAATACACACATTCAGATATTCACTAGCACAAATCTTAACATCACACAAACATTCCTAACATATTTATCCATAAACAAATTAAACAACCAAGGAGACATGATTCTTCCTTTGCTTATTCCCAGCTCAATGCTGAACTATTCATCTAGGATTACTTATGATTACCATGTTTTATTCCCCTTGTAGCATATTTAGCAACCAACCTTCAACTCCTTATTCATGCAAACCATCGCGTAATTCAAGCCTAGTTTCTAGAATATACATATATAAGTGTTCTCCCCTCCCCCGCCTCGTCCCACACCAAAGCACACTCCGAGCCAGAGATAAGTTACGGCATTTAATTAACAGACAAACAGGTCCTTGGCAGCAACCTGGCACAGACAAGCTTGGGCAGCAATAAACACAGATAAGGCTTGGCAGCAATCCAGTCTGCCAAGCTCATACAAAGTTCTCCAACATTCGATCCTGTGTTGACTTCTGCAAAGAGGGGCGTGTGCACAAGCAGTCTTTTTATAGTCTGGAGAGGAGCCTAATGACCACCAGCTGAGTGCAATTAACTCCTGTAACTGTGTAATTGTTCCTTACGCCTATTAGCTTTCCAATGCCGGGCATCTAGGAACAACTCCCTTGGCTCCTCCCCACTGCTGACGTCCGGATCACACTCCCTTGTCTCCTCCCCACTGTCCAAGGCTCAGGCTCCTCCTGGTGGCCAACCAGCCTCTCTGCGCCCTGCTCGGAGTCGGAACCCTGTCCAGGGTCCTCCACATCCTCCAGAGCCAACTCATAGGGCCCCTCACTGTCAGAGTCTCGATGGGAAGGTAACAGCGATAATGTCATGCTGGTCACATGACTGCAGGAATGCCTTCAGACAATGCTGGCTCAGTGGCCTTGAAACAGATATGAGCCTAGCTCCCTACAGTCAGCAATGATTCCTTTTTTACCTTTTAATCTTAACAATTCTTTACAACTATCTTTTTCCTCTACATTTATGTTACACAATATCTTTATTTCATCTTTATATTGGCAACAATGGTTCTCTCATATAAGTATCCATCCATAGCATTTTACATTATTCCATCAATAATCCTTTTTCATATTTCCCACTATTAGAACTCCTACACTTCTCTGGCACTTTAAAAAATAAATAATTGTAAATAATTATCTTCACTCTGTTCCAAGCAGCTTCTGCAGTCTTTTTCCTCACATCCATTTTTCATCTACCTTGTTGGGAAATTTATTTTCTAATACAGTTACTCTTACAAAAAGGACTTACCGTATTTTTCAGAGTATAAGACGCACCTTTTTTCCTCCAAAAAGAGGCTGAAAATCTGGGTGCATCTTATACAATGAATACAGCATTTTTTGCCTCCCCAAGCCCCCGCCCCCTTCATCAAAATCGTCTTACATACCCTTATGGAAGGTTTCAGAGAGCTCCTGGGGGCTGGAGAGGGCAGAAATGAGCAAAAAATGGACCATTTTTGCCTCCCCCCCAGCCCCCAGCAGCACTCTATAAGCCTCCCAAAGGCTATCCATGCAATTTTTCTTACAAAAAATGGGCCCATTTTTGCAAAAAATGGGCCTTTTTTTGCTCATTTTTGCCGCCACCACTCCTAGGAGCACTCTGCAAGCCCCTCCCCCCCAAGGCTATTCATCCCTTTTTTTAAAATGGGCCCGTTTTCACGAAAAACAGGCTGTTTTGGGGAGGCTTGCAGAGTGCAAAAACTTTTTTTTTCCTTTTAAAAAGCTCTTTAACTGATTGATGAGAATTACATTGATCAAATGCTGTGCCAGCAGAAACAAAGTCTTAGGTGCTGCAGATTGTCAGCAATTTCCTTCTCCAGCACATGGATAAATACACTTGGAAACATCTACCTACCTACCTACCTACCTACCCTCTCTCTCTCCCTACCTACTGTATTTCTCTCTCTCTCTATTTCTCTCTCTCTATCCCTCTACCTATCAACCTACCTACTCTCTCTCTCTCTCCCTACCTATCTACTGTATTTCTCTTTCTCTATCTCTTTCTATTTCTCTCTCTATTTCTCTACCTACCTTCCTACCTACCTACACTCTCTTTCTCTCTCCCTATCTATCTACTGTATTTCTCTCTCTATTTCTCTCTCTCTCTCTCTATCCCTTTATCTATCTACCTATTTTTTAAAAAATTTGCCTCTTCAAAACCTTGGTGCGTCTTATATTCCGGTGCACCTTATACTCTGAAAAATATGGCATTCTCTTCCTATGGTCATTCTAATTTTACTCTTATTTCTATCGTATTTTTTTCTTCCACTATTGATATTATGAAAATAATGTCCAGCCTTCATTCAGAGTCTCTCATCATCTTTGCAAGCTTCATTAATTATCTCACTCTTCCATCATAAGCAATCAAACTAATTATCCTTTTGAATCCATCCCTTTTCTATGCATACACATTAATGTCTTTATGATTAAACCACATATTAGAAGCACACTGACATTTTTCTAAGGAGACATTCAACAATCATCATTGTCTTTCATTGTTGGGTCTCTGAATGGCCTAATCATATTTCTTTTTCAGTACTATCTTATCCCCATCTATGCTCTTGTGAGATCTAACAAAATTTGTTTTCCTTAGGTTGTATTCATTCAAAACAGTGCTTTTTCTCCTTCCAAATTCACCTCTGGTTCATTCACTGAAACATAACACACAACTATTAGTAATCTCTATGTTCCTATTTTCATGTGCGCCTCTGAAATAATTTCTGTCAAACATTCCAGTCCTTTTAATCACATCTACATCTTTATGGGCTTCTGATCCATGGGACTAAATCACCTTTATTCACTCGTATTTCCCTACTTTCATTTTACTCACACCTTTGCCCTTTCTCACGCCTTTCAAAAATGCACCCAACAAATATATTTTTGTTTTGTTTTTATTTCATTTATTAAGTCATGCTTTCCGCCATCTTACTTTCCAAATTCTATTTGTCTATATCATATACCCATCACATAATAGGCCCGTAACTATTGGCCGCTACAGGCAGTCCTCAACTTATAACCACAATTGGGATCAGAATTTCCACTGCCAAACCCGGTGGTTCTTAAGTGAGTTTTTGCCACAGCTGCTAAGCAAATTATTGTGTTCATTAAATGAATCATACAGCTGTTAAGCAAGTATAGCTTTTCCCATTGACTTTGCTTGTTGGGACATCAGCCGAGAAGGTTGCAAATGGTGATCGCATGACCTCCAGATATTGTGACCTTTGTAAATTCATGCCAAATAGATGAATTTTGATCAAATAACCATGGGGATTAGGTGGTGGTCATAAGTATGAGGACCAGTTTTAAGACCATTTTTTCAGTGCCATTGCAACTGCAGATGATCATGGCGACAAGTTACTACAAGTTAAGGACTATCTCCATGGCTTTACATGGGGATGCTATGATGGTCATAAGTGCGAGGACTAGTTGTAATTCCATTTTTTTCAGTGCCATTTTAATTTCAAACAGTCACTAAACAAATCACTGTAAGTTAGGGGCTATCTGTATGGTCCATCATGGCTTTACATGGCTGCCTGATCAGAGAATAGTGACTGAATGAGCTAGATATACGCTGTGGTAATATTCCCAGTTCTTTGAGGCAATTCCAGAGCTTGCCACGGTTAAAAGCAATAGCAATAGCAATAGCAGTTAGACTTATATACCACTTCATAGAGCTTTCAGCCCTCTCTAAGAGGTTTACAGAGTCAGCATATCGCCCCCAACAACAATCCGGGTCCTCATTTTACCCACCTCGGAAGGATAGAAGGCTGAGTCAACCCTGAGCCGGTGAGATTTGAACAGCCAAACTGCAGAACTAGCAGTCAGCTGAAGTAGCCTTCAGTACACTACTCTAACCACTGCGTCACCTTGGCTCCTCGGTTAATCCAGTTGAAGGCCTTTGTGTAGTCAATGAAGCGCATGTAAAGATCTTTTTAGCATCCCTTTGTTTTTTCCATCGTCCAATGTAGATTGGCAAGATGATCAGACGTTTCCGAAATCCGTCTTACGAATCAGGAAGTTCTTTACTGGCGATTGAATTCAAACGTTGCTGGATTTGTCTTCAAGAGAATTTTAATCCCACGTGGTATCAAGACTATGGTTTGGTGGTTGGAACAGTCTCTCATATCACCTTTCTTTGGTATTAAAGTATAAATATTGGCCTTTTTTTTTTCATTCTTTTGGCCACTGACCAGATTTCCACACACTTTGGCAAAGCACTGTGAGTGCTTTTGTTGGCGGTGGTCTCAGCGGCTCTGCAGGAATCATCCCATCCATTCTTGAGGTTTTTGCGGTTAGGCAATTGGCTAGACTACTTCCTCCTCCAGGATATCTGGTTCCATTTCTGGCAAGTTGAATTCTCCTCTTATGTTTTGGTCTTGTTTTTTTTTTGTTTCTGTAAAGTTGAACTGTATATCCACATCATCTTTCTCTGATTGCATGTTGGTCATGCAATTTCTGTCCATCATCTTCTCTGACCAGAGGTGGGTTCCTACCAGTTCGCACCTATTCGGTAGAACTGGTTCGTCAAATCTACCGAACCGGTTAGAAGAGGTCCCACCTGTGGACCCGGAAAGCAGGCCACACCTACAGAAGAGGTTCCAAACTTTTTTGAAACCCACCACTGATCCTTGGATATGATTATTCTACACTATCATGCTCCTATTTATAAAACTCAGTGCCTCTGTGAAAGGTAAGGATGACTACTGCGTTTGTGGTGCAATCAGAACATTGCGTGTGTTGAAGTTGTTTTAACGCAAACCAAAGATGCCTTTCAAAAAACACATTTACATCCTATTCTTATGCATGCCAGTGCTGTGTGTGAGGTAATTTAAGGTGGTTCTGACAAGTGTCGTCGGCATCTTCATATCCGGTCACATGGGCGGCAAGCCACTCCCATCCGGTCACATGGGTGGCAAGCCACTCCCACAAAGGAGGCCACACCTACAGAGTAGGTTCTAACCACTTTTGAAACCCACCACTGTCTCTGACCATAATCTTTATTATCATAAAGAGGTTTATGGCCTTCTTCACCAAAGTGAAACACTCTCTTGTGCAGTGACGTGCACTCAGGGGAGGCAGGGGAGGCAGGGGAGGCAGAGCCTCACCACTGTCATCATGAAAAGGAAAAAAAAATGTAAAAGGAAAAAGGCTGAGCTAGTTGCTGCCAGAGTCACAGTGGATGACTCTGCTTAGTGCTTAACTGTTTAAAAAAGCCTCTAAAAAAGCGCCCTCTACAGGAGGAGGAGGGAGAACCACGTGCCTCATTTAGTCTGACTTTATGATCACTCGAGCAGAGTTAAGCAAGGGTTAAAAGGCCAAAAATTCCATATGTAGATGAGGCACATGGTTCTCTCACCTCCTCCTGTAGAGGGTGCTTTTTTTAGAGGCTTTTTTTAAACAGTTAAGCAGAGTCGTCCATTGGGGACTCTGGCAGCAGCTAACCCAGCCTGACCTCAGCAGCTCTTGCCTTTTTCCTTTTACATTTTTACATTTTCATCATGGCAGGCAAGAGCAGAGTTGAAATCCTCTGTGACACAGCTGGAAAAGGTATGTGGGTCGGAGGGAAGGGGAGGAATTCAAAATTAATGTAATTTGTAAGTAATTGTATTATTGTAAGTAATTTGTGTCTGTGTGTGTGTGTGTTTTACCTGCCTCTGCTGGAGCGCGGGCTGGCACATTATTTCCCAGTCCCGGGGCACCTTTCCGCGGTTATCCAAGCTCCTACTCTCCCCGCAAAAGGCAGCCTCGCCGCCGCCTCTCTCTATTACCTTTGCCCGCTATCGGTTAAGAACAAAGCCCATGGTGGGGAAGCTGCTTGTTTGTCTGTCTGGGATTCTTTGTGTCTGTCTGTGTGTGTGTGTCTGTCTGTCTGTCTGTCTGTCTGTCTGTGTGTGTGTGTGTGTGTTGGACATACCGCCGGAGCGGCCAAAAGCCTCTTTCTTTCTTTTTGCCTCACCAGCCATAAACCTCACCGCACGTCACTGCTCTTGTGTCACCTCTCACGGCTTCTTCTGTTGCTCAACCCAGTACTTTTCTTTCTCTTTTCTTGCCGCTGTGTGGGACTTTGCATTTCTTCCCTGCAAACCGAGGCTCTGGCTTCCCTTCTCTCTTCTCCGGAGTCTCCGTTGTAGCTTCTGATATCCATTCGGCCGATTTGGTTGGTTTCTTTTAGGTAACAGGTTCTTAGGCTGCTTCAGAGACGCTTGTTTTTTATTTCCTCCCATAACTCGCCCGGTTGTCTTTCTGTGATGTTGAGCAGTCCGTATCTGTTCTTAACTACCACTGCATATGCTGGGTGAACCTTCTCGATGTCAAATCTCTGAATCATGACCAGGGAGGGGGAGTGTATTCAGTCGATTTATACCGGTTCGCACCTATTCAGAAGAACCGGTTGGTAACTTTCTAAGCAGTTCAGAGAACCGATTGTTGGAAGAAATCTCCTTTTGTTTTTTCCCACTTTCCAGGGCTAATCCTGTAAGGAAGGCAGGAAGGAAACATTCTGGTGTTGTTTCTAGCCTCATCTTTATTGACCTGCTTACAGAAACTGCCTCTCCCGTTAACCCTTATTACATTGTAACAGCTAAGGCGAAGCGCCCATCGACCTGAGTGACCTTGAGTTGGCCACGCCCACACGGTCACATGACCACCTCTGCTTCCATCCTTCAGTAAAATGAGGACCCGGATTGTTGTTGGGGGGCAATAGGCTGACTCTGTAAACCGCTTAGAGAGGGCTGAAAGCCCTATGAAGCGGTGTATAAGTCTAATTGCTATTGCTATCTGCGCACGCGTGCCACCTTCTGCGCATGCACAGTGCTCATGCATTACATTGGGGAGGGTGAGTAGAGCCTCCCACAGCCACCACTATCAGTTCTCCCAAACCAGAGAGAACCAGCTGAATACCACCTCTGATTCGATCTATAAAAGTTTCTCAGCGTGGAAAACTGGAGTAGGTCACCAGATCTTTCTCCAGGCTAGAGCTGTATTGGCCAATATAATAAGGCTTATATGCTGTTTATCCTACCCCCACAGCGAGAGATGGTTGGGCTTTGGCGGGGGGTCAATGAAATCCATGCATGTTCAATGGCATTTAAGTGTCCTAGAGCCGCATTGTGTTTTTTGTTTTAAAGAAGTACAAAAAGGCTTAAAAGACAAGTATAGCCAGAGACTCTCCTTCTCTCTCTCGACTCCTCCACCCCTCAAAACAAGAACGACTCAATAGCGATATCAAGCATTTTACATTTAATCCAGGTACCATTACAATAAATGCAGTGCCACCTAGTGGCTAAATCATTTATCAACATAGGCAAACATTCCTTCTAGCTGCTACAAATTCACCTTCTCCAAAGAAGCAAGAAGAGAAATAATTGGTTGCAGAAAGCATTGTGCTGATGGGGGTGGGGGGGATATTTTATATTTTATATATATATATATATATATATATATATATATATATATATATATATATATATATATATATATATATATATATATATATATATATATATATATATATATATATATATATATATATATATATATATATATATATATATATATATATATATATATATTCCTTCCCATTTGATTTGGGGACAGACTTTTCAAAGGGAAAGGAAATTCCAGTACAATTCTCAGAGGTGGAGAGGCAGGTTTCTTCCCCTAAACTTGGCTTCTTGTTGGCCAAGTTGGTGTGAAAGCCAGTCATGAAATCTCTACAGTGACCAAGAAAAGTACAACAGATGTTCACATCTTAAACACCTCCTGAAGTGACTACTGCAGCACACTCCACGTGGAGTTGTCCTTGAAGTGTATTTGAAAGCTTCTGTAAAATGTGTTGGTGTGATCAGTTATGGATGCTGATTGTTGGCATACAGTATGTGACATATCTGCTCTGCAAATTATATCAATGGCAATAGCACTAAGACACATACCACTTCACGAGAGGTGGGTTCCTACCAGTTCGCACCTATTCGGTAGAACCGGTTCGTCAAATCTACCGAACCGGTTAGAAGAGGTTCCACCAGTGGACCCGGAAAGCAGGCCACACCTACAGAAGAGGTTCCAAACTTTTTGAAACCCACCCCTGGTCCTTGGATATGATTATTCTACACTATCATGCTCCTATTTATAAAACTCAGGGCCTCTGTGAAAGGTAAGGATGACTACTGTGTTTGTGGTGCAATCAGAACATTGCGTGTGTTGAAGTTGTTTTAACGCAAACCAAAGATGCCTTTTAAAAAACAAGTTTACATCCTATTCTTATGCATGTCAGTGCTGTGTGTGAGGTAATTTAAGGTGGTTCTGACAAGTGTCATCAGCATCTTCATATCTGGTCACATGGGCGGCAAGAGCCACTCCCATCCGGTCACATGGGTGGCAAGCCACTCCCACAAAGGAGGCCACGCCCACAGAGTAGGTTCGAACAATTTTTGAAACCCACCACTGCACTTCACTGTGCTTTACAGCCCTCTCAAAGTTGTTTACAGAGTCAGCATATTGCCCCCCAACATCTGGGTCCTCATTTGACTGACCTCAGAAGGATGGAAGGCTGAGTCAACTTTGAGCTGGTGAGAATCGAACTGCCAAACTGCTGGCAGTCAGCAGAAGTAGCCTGCAGTATACTGCATTCTAACCACTGTGCCACCACGGCTGTTGATTGCATTGACTACCAGCGTGCTTCCAGGTGGTGTTTGTTTCCCTTAAAGTTCTTTGTGGTTTGGAGCAAAGACACTCATGGGATTGTCTCTCCCCAGTGGTGTCTACCTATCTGGTTATATTTCGCAGGTGAGACATGATCCAGGTCCTGCCTGCAAGAGACCATCATTTGTTGGACAAGGAGACAAGTCTGCAATGGGATTGTGGAATAACATCACCCCCTAAAATTAGACTTGCCCTACACCTGCTGGCCTTTCAGAAGATGCTTAAAATCTGGCTTTCCTATTGAGCCTGGATACTTCACTTGATCTTAGTTTAGGGTGAATAGCAGAGGTGGGTTCCTACCAGTTCACACCTATTCGGTAGAACCGGTTTGTCAAATCTACTGAACCAGTTAGAAGAGGTTCCACCAGTGGACCCGGAAAGCAGGCCACACCTACAGAAGAGGTTCCAAAAATTGTTTGAAACCCACCACTGGTCCTTGGATATGATTACTCTACACTATCATGCTCCTATTTATAAAACTCAGGGCCTCTGTGAAAGGTAAGGATGACTACTGTGTTTGTGGTGCAATCAGAAGATTGCGTGTGTTGAAGTTGTTTTAACGCAAACCAAAGATGCCTTTTAAAAAACAAGTTTACATCCTATTCTTATGCATGCCAGTGCTGTGTGTGAGGTAATTTAAGGTGGTTCTGACAAGTGTCGTCGGCATCTTCATATCCGGTCACATGGGCGGCAAGCCACTCCCATCCAGTTACATGGGCGGCAAGCCACTCCCACAAAGGAGGCCACACCCACAGAGTAGGTTCGAACAATTTTTGAAACCCACCACTGGTGAATAGGCTGGGGCCCTGATAGCATAGGTAAACCCGTTTCATAACTAGTTAAAGTTATTGTAGGTCTTCTTGCCTTCTAATTTTATATTATTTTTTATTTTAACTCTGGTTGTTTTTATTGGTTTTTATACTGTTTTAATTATGAGCTGCCAAGAGGCATGTGTATGAAATGGGCACCCTATAAATTTATTCAATAAGCAATGAATAAGTTTACTAAATATTCAGAAAAAAACCCAGATAACGCAGGAAACTCCATTCTCAATATAGCAAGCTCCAAATTGGCACCAAAATGCATTCTAAACAAATTTAGAATAGCAGGGCAAAATCAGAAATCTCCTTTTGTGGAAATGGACAGATTTTTGGTACAGTATGTAGTTACACAAATACCTCCTGACAAATAGCCAGGAAAAAATAGAATAAATCTGGAGATGATGCCCCAAGGCCCAAAACTGGAGCAGGCAGTGCTTTAAAGCTGGCACTAGATGGCACTGGATGCATTTCACATATTTTTAATATTGTTTCTGGGAACAATATTTTGGAGGATCCGTTTTGGTTTTCAAAAAGAAAATACACGTTATTTATCCACAATTGGGTTTCCCTCCCTATACAATTCATATTCCGCTTCTAACTTGCCTGCAGAATGAAATCACAAGATTTGTTGGTTTCTCTTGTCTTCCTTTGTGTTTAATACCCAGCTTCTGGCTGTGCGTGGCATGCTCATTACCTTCACCAGCCTCTGCTCTGTCATTTTCTTTTAAAAATTAAAATTCAGTAATTGCTACATCATTCTTCTTCAATCCAATTAACTCAATGCGACTTCAAACAGATGGTTGGGAAAGAAGGTTGCATAAAGTGCAGCTTTCAAGAGCAGAGAATAGAAAAGACCAAAAAAAAAATACTCTATATCCTGATAATGTTGTGATGGAAGACATTGTGCTCAGAAGAAATCTTCCTTCAAAAATCAAAGCAAAGTGGAAAACAACACTTCCACCTTCTGTTGAAGATGTGTCCTTTTTTTGGAAAATGTGCAGCACGCAAGACTGGGATACCAAAGAATACAATATTGTGTTACGTCATGATGGTAAGGTTAATAAAATTATTGACACTGATCACTGCACCTAATTGCAGAGAAAATCGAAGAAGAGCAGTATGTAATTGGAGGCTATAGCAATAGCAATAGCAATAGCAGTTAGACTTATATACCGCTTCATAGGGCTTTCAGCCCTCTCTAAACGGTTTACAGAGTCAGCATATCGCCCCCACAGTCAGGGTCCTCATTTCACCCACCTCGGAAGGATGGAAGGCTGAGTCAACCTTGAGCCGGTGAGATTAGAACCGCTGAACTGCAAATAACAGTCAGCTGAAGTGGCCTGCAGTACTGCACCCTAACCACTGCGCCACCTCGGCTCTAGCCTTGGACTTCTGAAGAGAAGGTCTAGACCACTGTTTCTCAACCTTGTCAACTTTATATATGTCAACTTCAACTTCCAGAATTCTTCAGCATGCTCTAAAGCAGGGGTGTCAAACTCGCGTCATCACGGCAGCATCGTGTGATGTATCACAACTTTTTTCCCTTTCGCTAAACCGGGCGTGGCCGTGGGCATAGCCAGCATGTGACACATCTGACCCATAGGCCATGAGCAATAGCAATAGCAATAGCAGTTAGACTTATATACCGCTTCATAGGGCTTTCAGCCCTCTCTAAGCGGTTTACAGAGTCAGCATATCGCCCCCACAGTCTGGGTCCTCATTTTACCCACCTCGGAAGGATGGAAGGCTGAGTCAACTCTGAGCAGGTGAGATTTGAACCGCCGAACTGCAGATAACAGTCAGCTGAAGTGCCCTGCAGTACTGCACCCTAACCACTGCGCCACTTCTGCTCTAGAGGCAGAGTGATGGAAAGAGAGAATATTGGAGTAGATGTAGGCAATCTGGCATTTTTGGGGTGTTTTGGACTCTTAACTCTCACAAGCTCCCACTACTATATAAATTAGTTTAATAACTTCAAGAACCTACCATGTATTTTAGGCTTGGCTTTTTTTTAAAAAAAAAAAAAAGCAACTAGGCTGAAAAATGAATATAAGGAAAGAAAGAATGCCTGGTTTAATGCCATCAGCTGAGTTTCTCTGTCAAAGAGGGCTGTAACAAATGAGATTGCGGGTTAGAACAGTGTTTCTCAACCTTGGCGACTTTAAGTCCTGTGGACTTCAACTCCCAGAATCCCCCCACCCCCGGCCAGCTGGAGGGGAATTCTGGGAGTTGAAGTCCACAGGACTTAAAGTCGCCGAGGTTGAGAAACACTGGGTTAGAACGTGGTATCAAAGATAGCTTTGCTGTTCTGGAGAAACTGGAAACATAGAGGTGTGCATCAGTGGTGGGATTCAGCCAGTTCGCACCACTTTTGGGAGAACCGGTTGTTAACTTTCTGAGCAGTTAGGTGAACTGGCTTTTGGAATAAATCATTAGGGCAGAGAACCGGTTGCTAAATTATTTGAATCCCACCACTGGTGTGCATGGTGACCTGTAGATTTCCTGCATAATATTTATATGTCCATTGTATAGTTTTACAGTGGCATCAAGGAAGTGAACTTGTTCTGTAAAAGGTTCTAGGCTGAGGTTGATGGTGGGCGAAGGCTGTTGAAATAATGATGGTATTTGGTGAGAAATTCATTTCTGTGGATGTAAGTGATGAATGAGTACAAAGTCAAAAACCTGGTGTGCCATTTTGGCATCAGTACTGATGTTCCTGATGCTTGAGATCCATGGATATTGATTTATAGAGCCTCAACATCTATAGTGGCTAAAATGGTGTTTGTTAGGGAGATTGCCTTAGAGTTTTCTTATGATTGAAATTATTAATATTATTGTATTATTTATTCATTCAAAATGTATTGAATGAATAATACATTATGCCACTGGCCTTCCAGGTAGGAAAGCCAGTGGCATAATGTATTATTCATTCAATACATTTTGGATGAATAAATAACACAATAATATTAATAATTTCAGTCATGCATTATTATTTATTCATTCAATATGTTTCCACACACTACGATCGAAATCACTCTGAGCAGTTTACAGAACATATCAAACAAGAGTGAAATCACCTGCAGTCAGGTTAGAAAATTAATGTTAATTTCAATAATAGCCTTAAAAAAAAAACATGCAAAAACTATAAAAGGCAAAAATGTAAAAATGAAGGAAAACTGTAATAAAGCAAAAGAAGTAGATGGGATCAATATTTTTTTAAATAAACATAAATGTGGTCAACCTGACTGATCTCTGCTGGAAAGTTGTCCCAAAGTGCTTCCAACAATAGTTCTTGTATGAAGATCAGTAGTCATGACTGAGCTTCACTGGAAACTATCTCCCTTCCAGAAGAATTGGAAATAAAATCAATGCAGTGACAATAAACATGAATAGTGCAACAGGAGTTAGTAATGAATAAGCCACTGAATAGTCACTCACAGCCACCAAAGGTAAAACAAATAATAGCTTTATTTGCGTACAAAAATAGGATAAATAGTCTCCAAACAGACTATAAGCAGTCTGTCTTATAGACATTGTCAAGCCAAGACTAGGGTTACATCCCTAAGCCTCCTCTGTCCTCACAGCATTTAAGAGATTCATCCTGAAATTTTACTGCCATATTCACCAGCTTTTTTCAATATGTGGAATTCACGTGAACGAAAGGCAGATAATCCAGATTTGGCAATCTCCTATTTATTCATAAATCATTCGATAATTTATTATGGTCCATCACCTGGATTAAGATGCTCTGTATTTGTTCTCCAAAGAAATTTGATTAAAAGGCAAAATACTTTTTCAGCTGCAGCTCACTTCATCAGGGGCTGCTCACCAAAGCATCAAGCAACTCGGAAAAATATATCTTTTTAATAAAATGTGTCAGTCAGAAAAGGTGCTATCAGATTCCTGACATTTTTGGCCACCATAATCTAACATAACTCTTCTTATAAATATATTCTAATGTTTTATTCTGCACCTAGCTATCAGAAGTTCCGTTTGGAGCATTTCAGTGTAATACCAATTATAGAACTGAAATGAACTAAATCAATTCCCTCAAACAGTTTAAGAATCAATTCAATGCAATTGATCCAGCAAGGAGTATCGCGCATCTAATTGTTAATAAAGCCTGCTTATTGAATGCAAGAATCAGTATGGTATAGCAATTAAGCATTCACTTAAGAGCAGCTAAACTCATCCTCAGCCATCAAACATCCCTGAGCCAGTCAGTCACTCTCAGCCCAATATTCCTCTTAGGGAATTGATAGAAGATGAAGCTATATCTGTCACCTTGATCTCCTAGAGAAAAAAACGTGAGAGTTTTGGGTAAAGCATAAAGAAGATGACCTTGACAGTGATATGCAAGCTCTGTTGCCAAAGCAACAAGAGGTAAAAGTCCAGACAGATCTCCATAATTTCACTGAAAAGGGAATATAAAATATAAAAGGGAAAGGAGCACAATCAGATTTGCAAGATTCTGTTTTTATAGTCAGTCTCAATAAAAGCAGTCTTAGCCTTCCTGTGGTGTTGATTTCTTCAACCCAGTGACGTGCAGTCAGGGGAGGCAAGGGAGGCAGAGCCTCACCACTGTCATCATGAAAAGAAAAAAAAATGTAAAAGGAAAAAGGCAAGAGCTGAGGTCAGGCTGAGCTAGTTGCTCCCAGAGTCACAGTGGATGACTCTGCTTAGTGCTTAACTGTTTAAAAAAGCCTCTTTAAAAAGCGCCCTCTGCAGGAGGAGGCAGGAGAACCACGTGCCTCGTTTAGTCTGACTTTATGATCACTCGAGCAGAGTTAAGCAAGGGTTAAAAGGCCAAAAACTCCTTATGTAGATGAGGCACGTGGTTCTCTCGCCTCCTCCTGTAGAGGGCGTTTTTTTTAGAGGCTTTTTTAAACAGTTAAGCAGAGTCATCCATTGGGGACTCTGGCAGCATCTAATCCAGCCTGACCTCAGCAGCTCTTGCCTTTTTCCTTTTACATTTTTACATTTTCATCATGGCAGGCAAGAGCAGAGTTGAAATCCTCTGTGATTGTGAAACAGCTGGAAAAGGCATGTGGGTCAGAGGGAGGGGGAGGAATTCAAAATCAATGTAATTTGTAAGTAATTTGTTTGTTTGTGTGTGTGCGTGTGTGTGTGGCAGTCACAGATGACTTGCCCATTCATAAAATAACTGCCACAATGGATTCAATCAATCACAACACATCAATTTACTAATATTTGAGGATAGTCTTTGCCACTTCCTCTGATCCTCCAGGATATTTATTGTTTTTTTGTTGATTTGGAGATGTTTTGTTGCAGAGGATATTCTAATTTTGTTTTTACTCTTGTAAGATTCCCAGACTCACCTTTTTGCAAGATGATGAGCACCTGCATAAATCCATAAACAAACAATTATGGAATCTACAATATGTGGAATTTAAATCCATTCATGGAGTATGGTCATTTGCTTTGCAACATGCCAGATTTTTTTTTCTGTAATTGTGCTTAAAATTAAAATATTTAGAGGAGGTACCAGGATTGGCCAATCTTGGCTCTTCCCCAAATCCAAAAATTGTTTAGATTGGCATGATGGTTAGTTTAGATTGGCACGATGGATTTACCAAAACATTTATTGTTTCAGGAGAGACTTTACTTATGAAATTAAACAGAGGTGGGTTCCTACCAGTTCGCACCTATTCGGTAGAACCGGTTCGTCAAATCTACCGAACCGGTTAGAAGAGGTCCCACCAGTGGACCCGGAAAGCAGGCCACACCTACAGAAGAGCTTCCAAAATTGTTTGAAACCCACCACTGGTCCTTGGATATGATTATTCTACACTATCATGCTCCTATTTATAAAACTCAGGGCCTCTGTGAAAGGTAAGGATGACTACTGCGTTTGTGGTGCAATCAGAACATGGCGTGTGTTGAAGTTGTTTTAACGCAAACCAAAGATGCCTTTTAAAAAACAAGTTGACATCATATTCTTATGCATGCCAGTGCTGTGTGTGAGGTAATTTAAGGTGGTTCTGACAAGTGTCGTCGGCACCTTCATATCTGGTCACATGGGCGGCAAGCCACTCCCATCCGGTCACATGGGCAGCAAGCCACTCCCACAAAGGAGGCCACACCCACAGAGTAGGTTCGAACAATTTTTGAAACCCACCACTGAAATTAAAAGAATATAAAAGGGAGACAGAGACAAGGAGGTTGATAAATATAAAATAGATGTCTTTGGGCAGATGGAGATAAGCAATTCCCATGTTGAGGTTCTAGTTCTAATTATCAAGCAATTCTCTAAGTTTTCATTAAGTAGGAGCCAGGCTGTATAACCATATTATTCTGACTCAAATACATGAAATTCCCCAAGCTATATTTCTGGCACCATTGCTTCTTAGTATTTCTATTTGGTTTTGTTTTTCTAAATAAATTTTATGAGGGTCCTTTGGGCAAGTATGGTTTCCCTGTGCTTCTGGAAAGAATGTGCAATATTATAAACTCTTATGGGTGGAAGTAAGAAAAATAAAAAGAGCAACATAAAAAGTCATTTCAGAAAGCCATTATCTAAAATGCAAGATTAAACTGCAGGGTAATAACAGTAAGTTGCAGCCCTAAATATACTTATTGGGACTTAGTAAGCCTATAAAATGTAATTCCAAGTAAAAATGTGCAGGGATTTACTTA
Organism: Thamnophis sirtalis; assembly: GCF_051295495.1. Taxonomy (NCBI): domain Eukaryota; kingdom Metazoa; phylum Chordata; class Lepidosauria; order Squamata; family Natricidae; genus Thamnophis; species Thamnophis sirtalis. The sequence continues at coordinate 5,931,102 of NW_028261387.1, forward strand.
GTTTTTAAAAATGGCATACAGTTATAGCCATCGTAGTTTCTTGGAAAAAAAATAAAGGACAAATCTGGGAAGGGGGCAAATCCGAAAGAGGTTCATAAAGATAGAAAAATTAATTATTAATGTTTACCTTTTTGGCTTTACAAAGGGAAATTCAAGAGCAAATTTTACAAAAATGCATATTCTTACAAAACAATGTTTAAAATCAAATAGTACATGCACATTTTAAAAAGACCATTCAGTTTTTCTTATATTTCACACAAATGTGAGACTATGCGTGGCACGACAAAACCGCACTCGACTAAAGCGCGCCCGATTAAACCGCGTTGCTGACGTCATCAGCAGGGTGACAACAGCCAGCGCGGAGAAAAAAGGGCGCTTTAAATAGCGCTTTGAAAGCAAGCTGATTCAAGTTAAGGTAAGGGTTAGGTTTAGGGTTAGGTTTAGGGTTAGGTTAAGGGTTAGGGTTAGGTTTAGGGTTAGGTTAAGGGTTAGGTTTAGGGTTAGGTTTAGGATTAGGTTAAGGGTTAGGTTTAGGGTTAGGTTTAGGATTAGGTTTAGGGGGGTTAAGTTTAGGTTTAGGGGTTGATTTTAGCTTTAGCGTTTACAGCGTGCTTTTTTCTCCGCGCTGTTGTTGTGCTGTGATGACGTCAGCTACGCGGTTTCGTCGAGCGCGCTTTAGTCGAACGCAGTTTTGTGGTGGAACCGAGACTATGTATTGAATGACACTATTTATACAGTAAAAGTTAAATGACTAAAATAAAGTCATTTTTTTTTGGTAAAATAAATAAATCTATAGGACAGCTTTCTGAAATAAAGGACTGTCTTTTATAATAAAGGATATATGGTCACCAAGAGTATTAGATTTGATTTTTTTTAACATCAATGTTATTTTTTTATAAACAACTCAAAATAACAAACTATTCCTTCCTCCTCCTATTTTCTGTACATTAACAAAGCTGTGATGCAAGATGCAAGGGTGAGCGAAAATGCCTGGCTTGAAATCACCCAGCCAGCTTTCATGGTTGAGTTGAAACCATGTTTCCTGGTTTTTAGTCTGATATCTTAACCACTAGACCAAACTGCCTCTCACTAAACCATACTGGTTCCCTATAGTATCCAAATGCACAGAAATGCATCAGTGGTGAATTCAAATTTTTTTTACTACCAGTTCTGTAGGCGTGGCTTGGTGGGCGTGGCATGACATGGCTTGGTGGGTGTGGCTTGGTGGGCGTGACAGGGGAAGGATACTGTAAAATCTCCATTTCCTTCCAATCAGCTGAGACTGAGGAGGCAGAGAATAGATGGGGGCGGGGCCAGTCAGAGGTAGTATTTATCTGCTATCTGAACTACTCAAAATTTCTGCTACCGGTTCTCCAGAACCTGCTGAATACCACCTCTGAAATGCACCCATTAAAACTCTTTCCGCTGATAAACAAGATATTCTATTAGGGGAAAAAATATCATCGTGGTCTTACCACAGTGGTGGGTTTCAAAAATTGTTTGAACCTACTCTGTGGGGGTGGCCTTCTTTGTGGGAGTGGCTTGCTGCCCATGTGACTGGATGGGAGTGGCTTGCCGCCCATGTGACCGGATATGAAGATGCCGACGACACTTGTCAGAACCACCTTAAATTACCTCACACACAGCACTGGCATGCATAAGAATATGAGGTAAACTTGTTTTTTAAAAGGCATCTTTGGTTTGCGTTAAAACAACTTCAACACACGCAATGTTCTGATTGCACCACAAACGCGGTAGTCATCCTTACCTTTCACAGAGGCACTGAGTTTTATAAATATGAGCATGATAGTGTAGAATAATCATATCCAAGGACCAGTGGTGGGTTTCAAAAATTTTTGGAACCTCTTCTGTAGGTGTGGCCTGCTTTCCGGGTCCACTGGTGGAACCTCTTCTAACCGGTTCGGTAGATTTGACGAACCGGTTCTACCGAATAGTTGCGAACTGGTAGGAACCCACCTCTGTCTTACCAACACATTTCCCAAATTTTGGTTGGCCACAATCCGTTTTTATAAACTTTGGCAACCGTAAGATGTTTGGATTTCAAATTCCCAGAATTCCCCATTCGGCAGGCTGGCTGGGGAATTCTGGGAGTCGAAGTCCATACATCTTAAAGTTACCGAGATTGAAAAACACTACAATGTTCCCCCATGCCTACATCTGCCTTCCTGTCCAATGGGGAAAAAACCATTAATGCACTGAAGCCTTGCCAGGATTTCTCTGTTTCAAGGATTCATGGGATACCGGAAGATCAAGAGGAAGTATACACAGATTTTGTTGTTTCTTCGAGTGGCGGCCTTTAACTTAGTTAACGCAATTGTGTGCTGCCAGATTCTGGCATAAGTCATGCAGACTGGGCTAAGAGATTTGTTAGATTAAAATCCATCTAATTAGAGTTTAAACAAATCATGTTGCTGAGAGATGCAAGATGATTAGATCAAGGCATGCTGTGACACCTAATCTATACCTCTGAGTTAATATTGAAATCACTTTTGATTGCAAGACTGACCAGCTTTTTAACATTGTGTTGGATGGGGAGGTATGGGATATCATATTCTTTAATTTGATTAAAACGTTGAATAATGTTACACTTTTGACATATTTTCTTGGAAAGCCGAATATAGTTCTATTACAACACTGTAATGTGGCAAATTCACACTTCCCTGTGGTGAATTTAACAACCTCATCAGAACCTTTTTGGATAGCTGTTACTAAGCCAGGTTTCTAAAGTTTCATTTTCTCCATGATTCCACCACTGTTTTGCACAAAAAAAAGTACCACAATCTCTCACACATTTATTTTCTCATGTAAAAAATCAAATTATCAAACTGAAGCATATGTATCTTTGGTTCTGTCAAAAAATAAATTTGCAATCAGTCCTGAGAAAAGGAAAACCAACAGCCCTTAGCTGGGGTCTGTGGTACTATCATGTAGGAAATATTGAATCTTTCACAACAGTAAGTATATTCTCATGGCATACTAACCCAGTTATTAAGGATAGGCTCACTACCATTTCACGTCACTTCATCCTCTACTACACCTTAGTCATAATTGAGGGTTAAGTGTGCCACCTGAATTCAGAGGAACATCTATTGCCTATCAACTGAGCAGAATAACAGAGTTGGAAAGGACCAGTGGTGGGTTCCTACCAGTTCGCACCTATTTGGTAGAACCGGTTCGTCAAATCTACCGAACCGGTTAGAAGAGGTTCCACCAGTGGACCCGGAAAGCAGGCCACACCTACAGAAGAGGTTCCAAAATTTTTTGAAACCCACCACTGGTCCTTGGATATGATTATTCTACACTATCATGCTCCTATTTATAAAACTCAGTGCCTCTGTGAAAGGTAAGGATGACTACTGCGTTTGTGGTGCAATCAGAACATTACGTGTGTTGAAGTTGTTTTAATGCAAACCAAAGATGCCTTTTAAAAAACAAGTTGACATCCTATTCTTATGCATGCCAGTGCTGTGTGTGCGGTAATTTAAGGTGGTTCTGACAAGTGTCGTCGGCATCTTCATATCCGGTCAGATGGGCGGCAAGCCACTCCCATCCGGTCACATGAGTGGCAAGCCACTCCCACAAAGAAGGCCACACCCCACAGAGTAGGTTCGAACAATTTTTGAAACCCACCACCGGTCTGTGGTATTATCATCTATGAAATATTGAATCTTTCACAACAGTAAGTATATTCTCATGGTATACTAACCCAGTTATTAAGGATATGCTCACTACCATTTCACCTCACTTCATCCTCTATTACACCTTAGTCATAATTGAGGGTTAAGTGTGCCACCTGAATTCAGAGGAACATCTATTGCCTATCAACTGAGCAGAATAACAGAGTTGGAAGGGACCTTGGAGGTCTTCTAGTCCAACCCCCTGCTTAGACAGGGAACCCTGTATCATTTCAGAAAAGTTGCTATCCAGTCTCTATAAAACTTCCAGTGTTGGAGGACCCACAACTTCTGGAGTTTCCATTCATTGTTTCTTGTCCTGCCTTCAGGTGTTTTGGAAAATAGGTTGGAAACCCCCCCCCCCCCTCTTCTTTGAGGCAGCCCCTGAGATATTGGAATACTGCTATCATGTCACCCCTAGTCCTTCTTTTCATTAAACTAGACACAGCCAATTCCTGCAACCGTTCTTCATATGTTTTAGTCCCCAGTCCCCTAATCCTCTTTGTTGCTCTTCTCTGCACTCTTTCTAGAGTCTCCACATCTTTTCTACATCGTGGCGACCAAAACTGAATGCCGTATTCCAAGTGTGGCCTTACCAAGGCCTTATAAAGTGGTATTAACCCTTCACGTGATATTGATTCTATCCCTCTGTTTATATAGCCTAGAACTGTGTTGGCTTTTTTGGCAGCTGCTGCACACAGCTGGCTCATATTTAAATGGTTGTCCACTAGGACTCCAAGATCCCTTTCACAGCTACTACTGTTGAGCCATATACTATACCTGTACACTTGCTTTTTATTGTCTAAATGTAAAACCCTAACTTTTTTTACTTTGTTAGATAGTGAATGCCTAATGTTCAAGTTTAGTTGAAGGTCTCAAATTCGTTTAGTGCTGCCTGCAAATAGTGACTGTCCTATAAGACAGTTTGCCATTTGCAGGCAGAATTTGAATTAAAAGCCACAGAAGATAAGATGGATCCACACAAATTCCTATTAAATCAACAAGTTGGCACACAGTTTCACATGCCACGGGAAAAATCAATATGGCTGAACAGGGACAGCAGCTCAATATAAAGCGTGCTTCCAGATATCTGTCCTTCCTGTCTCCCAGCTCTTCTCTTTCTGTTTTAAAGCACACTTGAAACTGATCTGGACCATTTCAATTATTTTCAGATTCATTTAGACATCCCGATGCTATGAGGATGAAGATATATGTGCGCCTATATAGCTCACAGAATATGGTCACCAGCCACTCCGCATTTCTCCAATACTCAGTGAATAAGTTATCAATCCATCAGTGCTTATTGGTCAGCCAGGAACTTAATAACACACAGCCTCATTAGGTGGCTCAGTGGCTAAGACACTGAGCTTGTCGATCAGAAAGGTTTGCAGTTTGCCGGTTCGAATCTCTAGTACAGGTCTCCTGCATGAGCAGGGGGTTGGACTAGATGACTTCCAAGGCCCTTCCCGACTTTGTTACTGTTTACATGCCTTTCACTTTTCACCCAAAAGAAAAGACAAAGCTATAATAAATCGTGGCATGACAAAACCGCGCTCGACTAAAGCGCACCCGATTAAACCGTGTTGCTGACGTCATCAACAGGGCGACAACAGCGAGCGCGGAGAAAGAAGGGCGCTTTAAATAGCGCTTTGAAAGCAAGCCGATTCAAGTTAAGGTAAGGGTTAGGTTTAGGGTTAGGTTTAGGGTTAGGTTTAGGGTTAGGTTAAGGGTTAGGGTTAGGGTTAGGGTTAGGGTTAGGGTTAGGGTTAGGGTTAGGGTTAGGGTTAGGGTTAGGGTTAGGGTTAGGGTTAGGGTTAGGGTTAGGTTAAGGGTTAGGGTTAGGGTTAGGGTTAGGGTTAGGGTTAGGGTTAGGTTTAGGGTTAGGTTTAGGGTTAGGTTAAGGGTTAGGATTAGGTTTAGCGTTAGGTTAAGGGTTAGGGTTAGGGTTAGGGTTAGGTTTAGGGTTAGGTTAAGGGTTAGGGTTAGGTTTAGGGTTAGGTTTAGGGTTAGGTTAAGGGTTAGGATTAGGATTAGGTTTAGCGTTAGGTTAAGGGTTAGGGTTAGGGTTAGGTTTAGGGTTAGGTTAAGGGTTAGGTTAACGGTTAGGTTAAGGGTTAGGTTTAGGGTTAGGTTTAGGATTAGGTTTAGGGGGGTTAGGTTTAGGTTTAGGAGTTAATTTTAGGTTTAGCGTTTACAGCGTGCTTCTGTCTCCGCGCTGTTGTCGCGCTGTGATGACGTCAGCTACGCGGTTTCGTCGAGCGCCCTTTAGTCGAACACGGTTTTGTGGTGGAACCATAATAAATATAGCATTTATATCCCTGTTACGGGGTTTACTATAGTGACAAATCTCAATTTTCTTCAAAACCATCAAGGCTAACGCATTGGCAGCTTTGCATTTGAGCTTCATGCCAACAATCTGCTTTGATGGATCCAAGGAAAAGATAGCTGGGTGAAGTCAAAATGTCTCCCAGCCAGTCAATCAGCCAGGTCTGGCGAGAGTTTAACCATGGATAATATCAGATATGTCAGAGTATATTGTTCAAATGTGTTCTAAACATAGAGCTACTTACCTAAATAGCGAAAGGAACTGTTAAAACAGCCTCACGTTTTATCTGGGTGGCTGCATTAGACAGAAAAGATGTATTGGGTGAAGAAAGATGATACCTTTCAACATGAAAGTCTCTAAATTGTAAAAAGCAAATAAGAACTCGGAGCCCACTTGTCAGATGATTAGGTTATTTACGCTGCATTAAGGAGCTGACAATATGAAGTATGTCACCCGAAAGGCGGGGGGGGGAACAAACTCATTTTCCACCTGAAATGACACTCGTGCCGCTATTGTTCCTATTGCAGGTATTATGTGCATCTCGACAATGGCCGCATAATTCGGTTGCTTCTGTTTAGAAGCTATAAATATTTCCAAAAATATAGAAGCAACACATCGATTGCTATTCTTAACCACCCCTTTCCGTGAATGTGCACTTTTCTAAGAAAATTGTAGCACAGAGAAAAAAATATCATTTGCCCTGCCTTTGTTAACATTGTGTCTAGGCCAAAATATAGGACTCTAACATTCCCCATAAGCTTACCTGGTTCCACCACAAATCCGCGAAGCCCTTCTGCATGGAGACATAAGCGCGAAGACTAATTCGCGCCGTTCTAAGCACTAGGGAAAAACGCGACCCTACCGCAATGACATAATCGCGGAGGGCAAAATCGCGCATTCCCAAGCACTTAGTACTCTAAACCTAACCCTAAACCTAACCCTAAACCTAACCCTAACGCTAAACCTAACCCTAAACCTAACCCTAAACCTAACCCTAAACCTAACCCTAAAACAAACCCCTAAACCTAATCCTAACGCTTACCTTAAATGAAGTCGGCTTTCTGCCGTGGCGCCATTTTGAAGCGCCCTTCTGTTGCCGCGCTGTTGTCGCGGTGGCGATGACGCGCGGCGATGACGTCGCGGCTTTAGCGCTGTGATTTTATCGCCGCGATTTTGACCAGCGCGGTTTTGACGTGCCACGGCTTACCTGCCTCCCACATTTATTTATAATAGTCCTTGACCCAGAATTTTGGTTATTAGTTGTAACAGTCACAAGACAAGGTACCATGTGACTGGAAGCGATTTTCCAGACTCTTTCGCTGCAGCTGTTAAGCAAATGCAGCGGTTGTTAAGCAAAGACATTAAACATTGTGACTCCAATAAGCAAACCCCCAAACCGAAGTAAATCATGGCCACATAACTACAGAATGACAGGATAGATCAGTGGTAGTCAACCTGGGCCCTACCGCCGACTTGTGGGCGTTCCAGTGTTGGAAGAAATGTCCTTCTGGGTTCGGCTCCAAGTGGGGAAAAAGACACAGGAGACACGGAGGCTGCTTGGAAAGACGGTTTATTGGTGGACAGGACCACATGGAGTGTGGCTGTGTTCGCACACAGATGTATGAACACCAGCCCCTCACGCAACTCAGCTGCAAACAAGCCACGGACCCCCCTGCCCTAAAGCACTCATTCTGTGCCCATCATAACTTCAAATGTTAGTTTTTAAAAAAAAAGCAAGTTAAGCAAGATTTACCTGTTTTATGGATTTTTAAAGTGATTAATTTTCTTCATCCCACCGTATATAGAGTCAACTCAATGCAAGCAAACATATCCAACAACTTTCCTCCTCTTCTTTTCCCCACAAAAACAACCCTGTGAGGTGGACTGGGCTGAGCGAGAGTGAATGGCCCAAAATCACCAGCTGGCTTTCATGCCTAAAGGAGGCCTAGAACTTAGATTCTCCTGATTTCTAAGCCAGGACTTTAGCCACTAGACCAAACTGGTATTTAAACCAAAAAAAAATTGTGCTAAAATATGCTTGCACAAGCCTATACAGAATGTTGTATAATGGGTCGGTCTCATAGGGGAATTAGTAGATGATCCACCCCCAGACTTTGTGTCGTTGTCATTGTCCCCGAACTCCTGAGGGAATCCCTATTCAAGTAAACACTCCCCCATCCTCTTTATTCCAGAGAAAGTCCTTTTGCCCAGCATTTATTCAAAGGAAAAAAAACCCCTTCTTTTTCTTTTTCTTTTTTTTCAGTAGCTTAACTAAATGTGTGTGCTAAAATCCTTTCAGGATAACATGCTGAGTCAGTAAGAAATGCAAGTCTTTATAATATGTTCCAAGGTTGGGGAACTAAAGGGCAGTTGAAAGGCAGAAGAAGAAAAGAGAAAAATAGCAATAGCCCTTAGACCAGGGGTGTCAAACTCACATTGTCATGGCAGCGTCACGTGATGTATTGGGAGTTTGTTTCCCTTCGCTAAACTGGGCGTGGGTGTGGCCAGCCTGTGATGCATCCAGCCCATGGGCCGGGAGTTTGACAGCCCTGCCTTAGATTTATATACTGGTTCGTAGTGCTTTACAGCCCTCTTTAAATGGTTTACAGTAAGTCAGCTTATTGCCGCCAACAATCTGGTTCTTCATTTTACTGACCTTGGAAGGATGGGCGACTGAGTCCACCTTGAGCCAGTCAGGATCGAGTTCCAGGCTGTGGGCAGAGTCAGCCTGAAATACTGAATTCTAAGCACTGTGCCAAGGGTACAAAAACTATTGATATCTCCAGAGTTTTCCATCTTGGAATACATATACCACTCATACATATAGAGACAGAGATACCTAGATCTAATCATTTTAATTCAATAACTTGAAAAATCTTAAACTACCACAGTTCTACTATTTTCTAGAATGCTACTTTTTTTACTGTATTTCCAATCCCAGTTTCTTGAGGGTTCGAATACTGTTGACCTGACTTAGAGCAAATGAGAGGAAAAACAATGTAGCTGTGGCTCCTTCAAGTTTGCTTGGAAGGAGAAACTTCTTGTTCCTGATTTTTAAGTGTTTGTTTTGTTTTGTTCTGTTTTGTTTTATTAAACATTTATAGGCTGCCCTTTTCCCTGAGGGGACTCAGGGCGGCTTACAATAATAGGGGAGGGGAGTGCAGGACAAAACACAAAAGAAACTGTGAGTAACAAATAATTAGCAGTAAAAACACAACATTCATTCAACATTCGGGAGGGGCAAGAGTAAGGTCTTATCCCCAGGCCTGACGGGATAGCCAGATCTTAAGGGCTGTGCGGAAGGTCTGGACGGTGGTGAGGGTGCGGATCTCCACGGGGAGATTGTTCCATAGCGTCGGAGCTGCAACTGAGAAGGCTCTCCTTCGCGTAGTCGCCAGTCGGCACTGACTGGCGGATGGAATTCGGAGGAGGCCTACTCTATGCGATCTGATGGGACGGAGGGAGGTAATCGGCAGAAGGCGGTCTCTCAAATAGCCAGATCCACTACCATGGAGCGCTTTATGAGTGGTAAGTTTGTACCAGTGGTGGGTTTCAAAAAAATTTCGAACCTACTCTGTGGGTGTGGCCTCCTTTGTGGGAGTGGCTTGCCGGCCATGTGACCTAGTGGGAGTGGCTTGCCAGCCATGCGTGTTCTCTCTCTCTCTCTCTCTCTCTCTCTCTCTCTCTCTCTCTCTCTCTCTCTCTCTCTCTCTCTCTGTCTGTCTCTCTCTGTCTCTGCCTCTCTCTCTCTTTCCTTCCTTTTGTCTCTCTGTCCCCTTTTCTTTATTTCTTTCTTCCTTTCTTTCTCTTTCTCCTTCTCTCTCTGTGTGAGTCTGTCTGTGTGTGTATGTGTGTCAGTGGTGGGTTTCAAAAAATTTTGGAACCTCTTCTGTAGGTGTGGCCTGCTTTCTGGTGGAACCTCTTCTAACCGGTTCGGTAGATTTGACGAACCGGTTCTACCGAATAGGTGCGAACTGGTAGGAACCCACCTCTGGTGGGTGGAGCCTCCCACCTACCGGTTCACCTGATCCAGGCTGAACTGGGAACAACCCTCTGGTTTTTATGATCCCCCAGCATTCAAATTGTCCCTGAAAGGAACAATCAGCACAATTGGACTGTCTTGATTGTGGCCTTCCTTTTGTCTTCATAAAAGTTCTGCTAATCAGAGCTATTACCCTCATGCATTAGGTGCCAATATCTGTCTGGTTGGTGTCCCAGCTACCATATCCCAAAGACCAATGACTTAAAGAGGTCATGCCATCCCTTTCTACATGCCAAAGCACACTGCTGGTCATACTTTCCAACTGATCTCAGTTCTTTGGGAAAAAAGTGGTCAAGGACAATGGGTTTTTCCCACCTTCTGTGTCAACTGAAGCAGGAAACAATAATTATTTTCGGGAACACAGAGAATTGGCATAAAACTGCTTAAAGTCTGGGAGGGAGATAAAGCTGGTGTTGTGAGATCAGGGGAAAACATTTCAGTTGCCAAGGGATTCTGGTGCCAATGTAAACGTCAAACAAGGAAAGGGCCCCCAGTCTTGTAAATAAGCTTCAGCCTTTCAAATCCCCCTGTCGTGTTTGGGAGAGAAAGAGAGAAAGAGAAATCTGCTTTACTAAGCGCTCTTTACTCCATGAAAAGCTGTGCCCCGCTAGACACATGCCAGCAGCCTCTGCACTCCTACCTCCAGATGGTACAAGAGAACGTTTGTCATTGGTGAATTCCACAGGATTGCTGAGAACACAGTGGCACCAACACTTCAAAGGCACCCCACTCCTTGCCTCGCCGTCTCCCTGGTCTCTGCAGAGTTCAGAATTCCAGCAGGGTTCTATAGATGGCACTTAGATCCTAAAAAGCTGGCTTCTATGTATCCGAACTTACAGCCTAAATGTTGGAGATGTGGCTCTCTCGATGCTACATATTTTCATATATGGTGGACCTGCCAAAAGGTTAAGGCATTTTGGATAAAAATATGGTGGATTATGCAACATATCTTTAAAAGAAGGATAAAGTTTACTCCTCAGCTATTCTTACTAGGTATATGTACTGACTTTACAGTGGTAGAGACTAACTTGATTCTGCACCTAATAACGGCAGCAAGACTGTTGGTGGCGCAATACTGGAAGAAGGAAGACTTGCCTACAACCCAAAAATGGACATTGAAAGTTACAAACTTAGCCGAGATGGCTAAAATATCGGCATATCTTAAAGATCACTCAAATGAGAGATATAAACGAGACTGGAAAAAATGGATTGACTATATACAAAATAAATATGGGACCAAGAAATTCCAGTTAGCCTATGCTTAAGATCAGAAATGATTTAAATTGTTTAAAGTTGGTTCAGCAAGAAGAAGCTAAGGTCAATGTAGAATGTTATTTAAAAAAATTTATTATTTTTTTCTCAACAGATTTTAGACTGTGTTTGTTAGAAATCCATACCATGTACGGGTTCTGGGAAGTCGGGGGGGGGGAAGGTGGAGGGGGGTTGGGGGAGAGGGTGGAGGGAGGGAGGGGTTTATATTAGGCTAGACAAGAATTTGGTGGTAAACTAGAATTATTTTGACATACAAAAAATTGTACTTCGATGTCTTACTGATTGAGGAATGATGAAATGTTCGCCTTAAAAGAAATAAAACTTTTGAAACAGAATTCCAGTAGGAAATATAAGAGAGCAGATTTAAAGAGAATAGTTGTTGGGGAGCAGTGGGAATTGGTAGAAGAGAGTGGGAGAAGAGCAAAGGAGAGGAGAAAAACAATGCACAAAAGGCAAAGAGAAGAGAAAACCACCAAGCAGGGAAAATGTGTTTGTGAGAGAGAGGGTGGGGGGAGAGAGAGAGAGAACAAATAACAAAATAGAGAGAAAAATTCCTTAGAGAATGACCAAGTCTGGGAAGGAAGGAACAGGGTTAGGAACAAAAGGATTGCAGGCAAAGAGAAAGACCAGATGGTGTCAGTATTGTGAAGAGGACGAAACCATCTTACCTACCAATTGGATAAATACAGTTTCACTTGGAATGAATATCACTGATACCGCCTTCACTTTGTGTGTTACTTTTTGCTTCGTCCCTTCTAATGACAGAATTCTTTGCAATATTTGTCACTTTCCTCTTTTGAAAAAAACATTTTAAGAGGGAAAAATACTATGGAATACTTCAATCAGGAAAGGGAGATCAGCATTCTGATTTTTTCAAGAGTGGTCACTCTGTGGGAAGTTATCATCCAGCCCTCTCCCAGAAAAATGAAGTATCCTAGGAAATATTGAAAAGGAAGAATATTTCTCTGGATATGAAAAGAAAGAAACATGTTTTAAAAGACAGAATAGTTGCCTGTAGCTTCCTGCCCATCCCCACTGTTAATGGGCCATTAAGAAGGCCAGGCTAGTCCCTTTTACATAATAAAGACTTCTCCACTGCAGCCCCAGGGGGGATGGGAGTAAAGGCATGATAATATTGGCCCTTTACTCAACTGACCACATGGCATCTGAGAACTCAACTAAACCTTGATTCAAAACGCAGCCTAGAGAGTTGCCCCTGCATGGCCCTATGGGAGTCTGACAACCAATCAGAATACATTTCTTACACAGAAACAGGAAACAGAGAGGTGGGACTGAACAGGTTATAAAAAGCCTAGCAAGCCCCTCCCTCAGCCCCTCTCTTCTTCTCCACCAACATTGAAGCATGTGATCACCTTTTCTGTTCAGGGCTCAAGCCATGTGGTCCTGTCCACCAATAAACCATCTTTCTAAGCAGCCTCCATGTCTCCAGTGTCTTTTTCCCCCACTTGGAGCCAAACCCAGAAGGACATTTCTTTCATCAACTCATTAACCCCCATTCCTCCTAAATCCCACTTATGCAGAGCTAACAGATCTACTCCAATACCTATTATCAAATAAACTTTAGGGAAATATATTATAGAAACAGAAGCAATGAAGAACACTTCAAAATAAATATCAGTGAGCAAAGCATCGGATGCCAGCCACGCCGCTTATGTGTGCCTGTGTGCATGTGAACAGTATATTAGAGACAAAATATTTCTTCCCAAATAAAGGTCCTAAATATGCCAAAAAGACAGATAAATGCTGAAGTGCCTCTCTTCCACCCCTTTTCAACTTTCTGGAAAGAACACAGGAACACAATACTCATTTATCAAAGTATTTTATAAATATCCACCTAGATGGCACCACCTAGCTAACTTTGGCTGATCTTGACAAGCAAAGCAGAGAACAGATCTGATTACTACTGTATGTGGATGGAAAATGACATCAGGCTTACAAACCCCAGACTAGGGAGTGAAAAGAGCATTCCATAAATCATCCAGGAGATTTATCGTTGCCAAGAAAGTGGCATGGACATGTCCATAAAACTCACCCAGAAACTGGCCTCAACTCAAAAACAGATTTTACCTTTACCTGCCATCTCACAGAATAAGTTGAAAAGCAATTAAAGAGTTGGGTCTTCAGATGAACATCTCCTGTCCAACTGAGGGACATCTTTGCTGCTTGGATGACAAAAGTATGATTGATTGATTGATTCATTGATTCATTGATTCATTGATTCATTGATTCATTGATTGATTTGATTGTGTGCCATCATGTCACTGTCAATTCTTCATTTCATTTTCATTTATTGAATTTATAGGCCGCCCAATCCCGGAGGACTCCGGGCGGCTTACAGAAATGAAAAATATTAAAAAAGGATTAAAACAATAAGATACAACAAGATTAAGAAGAAAACACAACATGCACCCAATCAAAGGAGGGGTGGACCTCAATCAAGAGGTCAACAGCCCCAGGTCTGCTGGAAAAGCCAGGTTTTAATAGCTTTTCGGAAGGCCATGAGAGTGGGTAGGGTCCAGATCTCTGGGGGCAGCTCATTCCATAGGGCCGGAGCGGCAACAGAGAAAGCCCTACTCCGAGGCGTCGCCAGCCGGCATTGTCCAGCTGATGGCACCCGGAGAAGGCCCATCCTATGCAATCTTATTGGTCTTAGGGAGGTATGCGGCAGGAGACGGTCTCGTAGGTATCCGGGTCCAAGGCCATGTAGGGCTTTAAAGGTGATAACCAGCACCTTGAATCGTGCTCGGAGACCAATGGGAAGCCAGTGCAGCTCGCGGAGGATAGGTGTAGTATGGGTGTACCTTGGTACACCCAGTATCGCTCGCGTGGCTGCATTCTGGACTAATTGTAGTCTCCGAACACTTTTCAGGGGCAGCCCCAAGTAGAGCGCATTACAGTAATCCAGTCTTATCAACTACACACATAGGTTTCCTGTATGATCCCTAACTTCATCTTCCAAATCTTCTAATGGTGCACACATTGCCACTACAACTGAGCTCCTTCTTCTCTTTCCTTCTGCCTTTCCCAGCATCGTCCTTCTCCAGAGAGTATAAGTCATTCCAAAATGTGTCCAAAATAGGCTCATTTCAGACTTGGTGGTCATTTGAGCCTTGAGTGAGAACTCTAGATTTATTTGTTTGATGATCCCTATGTTTGTATTGTGGGCCTGTCTTTATTTCTTATTGGACTTATTCTATTATGAAGAAAGCGGGGTCTCAATCCTTAACAATGTTTAACATTTTACCCAGTACAGTTTAAAAAATGTGAAGAAACAAACGGAACGTGCAATATTTTCAAATAACAAAGTACTTTTGCTGTAAGAAGTTAAATTGGAGATCATCAAATACTAACAGGCACTCCATAGAATTTCATTCTGTGATCTTTATCTCAAACAATATAAACAATATAAATATGCATGATTTTGAGAGGTAACATCAAGCAAAATTATTTAGCAAAGAAAGGCGGAGAGACCAAAAGGGCTGACTTGGTAATAAAAACCCCAAAACCCACCATAGTCAAAATGAAATGTGAGACTAGGAAGCTAATAATTATTTTATGCATGACTTGAATTTCTGGGGTTTTAAAAAAGGGTAGATCTCCCTCTATTTTGAAACTATAAAGTTAGCAATAAAAGGAAGTAGCAATCATGTCAATGTTAGAGAATCAAAAGAAAAAGAAGAACATGGCAGAGAATTGGTAGATCTGTCTGATCTGATCTCTTGGTAGATGCTAACTATAGAGGTTGTTTATATATATATATATATATATATATATATATATATATATATATATATATATATATATATATATATATATATATATATATATATATATATATATATATATATATATATATATATATATATATATATATATATATATATATATATATATATATATATATATATATATATATATATATATATATATATATGAGATAATACAAATATAATGGAGAATATTTAATGATACGTACAGGTGTGTTACGGGGGGGGGGGATGCTTAGATATCTTACTTAACCGAATTAATTTTAGAATATGTTATAAAGGTGCAATGGTATTGGAGATCTATTGAAATTGCAAATGAACGCCAGTAGGTGGTTGTGTCTTCTAATATAAATGATTCTAGATAAAAAAAACATGTTTAAACAATGCTAACCAAATGAGAATTATGGTACAGGGATAGTAAAATACATAACTTTTCTTTCTTGACTTAAAATGTACAACCTGATTTGAATGAAGTATACGTAAGGACTGTGGAAGAAACGCACGGAATATATTTGTAACCAATCGATACGTTTTTTCAGATTTTGTCCTCAGATCAAGTTCAAGTTTGCTGAATCGCGTTCTCAACTTATCTACTTCATTTCAATAGTACAGTATTTTTTGTTTTAAAAAAAAACCCCAAAATGTTTGTTTGAGGTTTTTGTATAACAGGTGGGGTTTTAAATTCACCAACTCAGTGGGTGTTTTTTTTTTCCTCCCCTCCCCTAGGTTTTAGAACAGGAACAAAGAAAAGTAGGGGAAACACCTATTTTATTTCCTTTTTTAGTTCATTCGGCTATCCAGAACTGATTGGAGAAAAAAAAAAAAAGTTGCTCATTAGTTTGAAATGAATGTTCTCGTACTATAGAGCTGACAATACTTGGAACATGGGGTGGGGGAGACTTTTGCCGTCTACTGAATGAGCCTCAAATAATGAAACCTATAATTAGAAGCCACACCAAGGGAATCATCCGGGAAATAAAATTGGTAATGAGTTCAGATTGAAAAAGGTCACCTTAAAAACTGGCTCCTTGGGACTTCAGCATGTCCTTGAAAGAGGAATACTTGAATAGAATCGATTTGAATAAATGTCAACTGTTTTTTTACCCCAAAACAAAATGGGACAAAACCCCAACTAAACAGAACAACTTTTCTCTTTAAAACATTAAGTACACGGTTTGTCTATTTTTATAGGCAATTACTGTGCCTACTGACAGGTTGATACTCCACATAGCAATAGCAATAGCAGTTAGACTTATATACCACTTCATAGGGCTTTCAGCCCTCTCTAAGCGGTTTACAGAGTCAGCATATCGCCCCCAACAACAATCCGGGTCCTCATTTTACCCACCTCGGAAGGATGGAAGGCTGAGTCAACCCTGAGCTGGTAAGATTTCAGTTGATTGGGAAAGCTAAACTAAGTTCATCCATACAGGATCTACATTTTTCTTTTTCTTTCTTTCTTTCTTTCTTTCTTTCTTTCTTTCTTTCTTTCTCTCGCTTTCTTTCTTCCTTCCTTCCTTCTTTTCTTTCTTTCTTTCTCTTTCCCTCCCTCCCTCCCTTCCTGATCTTTTCATATGTGCCATTTTTTTAAAAAAATCTAATCAGAAGACCAGAGGTGGCGTAGTGGTTAGCCCGCAGTACTGCAGGCTACTTCAGCTGACTGCTAGTTCGGCTGTTCAAACCTCACCGGCTCAGGGTTGACTCAGCCTTCCATCCTTCCGAGGTGGGTAAAATGAGGACCCGGATTGTTGTTGGGGGCGATATGCTGACTCTGTAAACCGCTTAGAGAGGGCTGAAAGCCCTATGAAGCGGTATATAAGTCTAACTGCTATTGCTATTGCTAATCCCCTTAAGTTGCTATTGAGCTATATTGGCTGGGAATTTTGAAAGCCCCAGTTCCAGGAATAGCAGTTGATTGGGAAAGCTAAACTAAGTTCTTCCTTGATTTCAAGAGCAAATGCTTTTTCTTGGAGGGGCAGGAAGAAAGTAAAGAAAGAGGAGAAGATGTTTTAGAATAGAGCAGCAATCACAAAGCCATTTATGTGAAGTGCTTTACTACAGTTGTGTGAAGCTATGTTCCCCTGTAAATAGAGGCGGTAGACAGGACATGCAAACCTATAAGCAAACCACTTATAGCTCTTTGCTTATTATCTTAATATATTTTATTTATCTTATTATAGCAATAGCAATAGCAATAGCAGTTAGACTTATATACCGCTTCATAGGGCTTTCAGCCCTCTCTAAGCGGTTTACAGAGTCAGCATATTGCCCCCAACAACAATCCGGGTCCTCATTTTACCCACCTCGGAAGGATGGAAGGCTGAGTCAACCTTGAGCCGGTGAGATTTGAACAGCCCAACTGCAGAACTGCAGTCAGCTGAAGTAGCCTGCAGTGCTGCACTCTAACCACTGCGCCACCTCGGCTCTAGTTATTACCTTCTGCATTCCATAATTTGCTTTTGAATGATGGGTCATCCACACAAAATGTCTGGGAAATTCAGAGCACTGCAAAGATTGTCAAGATTTGACTGACTGCTTTGAGGTCTCTGAACATATTACCAACATATGCTTAGCTAGTCCGTGTTTAACCTGTGGTTTGCCTTCCTCTCATTCCCCCAAAGAGATCATGATGTCAGGGAAGCAGCATTGAAGAAGCTAAATGTGGCTTACAATAACACACCCAGCTGTTGGAATGATTCATATGGTAACAGCAGGATAAGGCAAGGACCATGTCACACTCACAATGCCAGTCTTGATCCTGGACTTAGATTAGAGATGGTTGATGGTAAGTATCTAGATCAGTGATTCCCAAACTTGGCAACTTTAAGACTTGTGGACTTCAACTTCCAGAATTCTCCAGCTCTGGCTGGAGAATTCTGGGAGTTGAAGTCCACAAGTCTTAAAGTTGCCAAGTTTGGGAATCACTGATCTAGGAAGCTGAATGATAGAATCTCTGTTTAGGAAGCAGCCATAGACTTTGGAGTCCAAACAATTGCTTAATTAAAGGATTAAAGTTTGTTCTCCAGGCAGTGGTCAACTTCTTGTTAAATACATCCAGTAGAGAAGAGCTCACCCCTCCCAAAGTATTGGATTCTATTGTTGAATTGTTGTGGTTGTGTGCCATTGTTGTTTTCCTAATATTCAACTCAATTCGGACTTCTTGTAGCCATTATTCCATTTCTTGCACTCTTAAGGAACAGGCCTGGCTCTTTATTGTAAAGAGGCCTATTATATCCTTTCCTCAGTCATCTTTTCTGAAAGTTAAGCTTCTAATTCTCTCCTAACTTTTCTCATCTAATTTTCTCGTGCTTTGATTCTGCTTGCTTCCTTCTTCTGAGCCCACTTCCATGATGTCAGAATCCTTTCCGGCCCCTTGATATGTGCTTTGACCAAAGGACAGGAGTTAATAGTTTTCGTGATTTGGAAACAGTTGTTCTGTTAATGCAGCCTAAAATTCTATTTCAGAATCAGTTTGATGTGATTGTTAAGGCTAGAAACTTCAGACTTAGAGATGAAGCTCAGGGAAAAAAACAGTGGCAAATCACTTCCAAAAATGTTGCCAAGAAAACTGAGGAAGGAAGGAGGGAAGGAAGGTGGGAGGGAAAGAAGGTAGGAAGGAAGGAAGAAGGGAGGGAGGGAATGAAAGAAGGAGGGAGGGAAGGGAGGGAGGAAGGAGGGAGGGAATGGAAGAAGGAGGGAGGGAAGGAAGGGAGGGAGGGAAGGAAGTAGGGAGGGAATGAAAGAAGAAGAGAGGGAAGGGAGGGAGGGAGGAAGAAAGGAAGGAGGGAAGGAAGGAGGGAGGGAAGGAAAGAAAGAAGGAGGGAGGGGAGGGAGGGAGGGAGGAGGGAAGGAATGAAAGAAGGAGGGAGGGAAAGAAGGGAGGGAGGAAGAAAGGAAGGAGGGAAGGAAGGAAGGAGGGAGGGAGGGAAAGAAGGAAGGAAGGAGAGAATGAAAGAAGGAGGGAGGGAAGGGAGGGAGGGAGGAAGAAATGAAGGAGGGAGGGAAGGAAGGAAGGAGGGAGGGAGGGAAAGAAGGTAGGAAGGAAGGAGGGAGGGAGGAAAAGAAGAAAGGAAGGAGGGAAGGAAGGAGGGAGGGAAGGAAAGAAAGAAGGAGGGAGGGAAGGAAGGGAGGGAAAGAAGGAAGGTAGGAGGGAGAGAATGAAAGAAGGAGGGAGGGAAGGAAGGGAGGGAGGAAGAAAGGAAGGAGGGAGGGAAGGAAGGAAGGAGGGAGGGAGGGAAAGAAGGTAGGAAGGAAGGAGGGAGGGAGGAAAAGAAGAAAGGAAGGAGGGAAGGAAGGAGGGAGGGAAGGAGAGAAAGGAGGGAGGGAAGGGAGGGAGGGAGGAAGGAGGGAAGAAATGAAAGAAGGAGGGAGGGAAGGAAGGGAGGGAAAGAAGGAAGGTAGGAGGGAGAGAATGAAAGAAGGAGGGAGGGAAAGAAGGGAGGGAGGAAGAAAGGAAGGAGGGAAGGAAGGAAGGAGGGAGGGAAAGAAGGTAGGAAAGAAGGAAGGAAGGAGGGAAAGAAGGAAGGAGGGAGGGAATGAAAGAAGGAGGGAGGGAGGGAAAGAAGGTAGGAAGGAAGGAAGGAGGAAGGGAGGGAGGGAGAGAAAGAAGGAAGGAGGGAGGCAGGGAAAGAAGGTAGGAAGGAAGGAGGGAGGGAGGAAAAGAAGAAAGGAAGGAGGGAAAGAAGGAAGGACCTGTGCTTGTTAACTCAGTGAGGGTGTTCACACTAGAGTTGTCGTACTGCAGAAGGATTGCCAGCTGCCTAAAGCCTAGAACAGAAAGTACTGTAGACTTCTTGGTTTGCCAGATGAGTCCCAGGATCTCGATTGGATCTTTCAGTTCCCTGGAAAGCTCACCCAGATATAAAATACTGTAGAGTTGTAGGATTCCTGTTCTGAAGTTCGATGTTGTTTCTTCTTCTCAGAGTTCCAAAATAAGCGTGTCCCATCAGATAAAGACTAAGAGAGGTATGAGGAGAAATTGTTTTGAAACCAAGAAAAGAAACAAACCCTAAATAAATCCGTCAAAATTCTCTAATAAAAACTCC
Source organism: Thamnophis sirtalis (assembly GCF_051295495.1). Taxonomy (NCBI): domain Eukaryota; kingdom Metazoa; phylum Chordata; class Lepidosauria; order Squamata; family Natricidae; genus Thamnophis; species Thamnophis sirtalis. Next base: position 5,951,270 of record NW_028261387.1, read on the forward strand.
ATCGGTACAAGGAAGTAATTTATCATGAACTACCAATCTTTATAAGTGTGCTAGTAACTGCATGGGACCCTGATGGCGAACCTATGGCCTGTGTGTCACAGGTGCCACCGAGAGCCCTCTCTGCGGGCACGCAAGCCGTCGCCCCAGCTCAGTTCTGCCGCGCATGTGTGCACGTCCCCGGCCAGCCGGCTGATTTTCAGGTCTCTCCTGTGCATGTGCAGGGGTGCCTGCAGGAGACATGTGTGCATGCATGGTGGGTGGGGTGCATACACAGGGGTCATGTGCATATGCACAGGGGGTGTGCACACATGCAGGGGTTGTGCATGCATGTGGGGTGGTGGGACACATGCAGGGGCACATGTGCATGTGTGGAGGGGGGCATGTGCAGGGGGTCGCATGTGCAGAGGTTTGGGGCATGCAGGGGGGGTGCTTTGCATTACGGTTACGCGCACGCTTGTGCTTTCAGCACTGAGCACCAAAAAGGTTAGCCATCAGACACAGCTTTCTACATAAAAATTGATATTATCTTCCTTCTATCTAATGCTTTCTAAACCACTGAGTTAAACTCTAACCCAGAATAATCATGGTCATGATAGCTGGGAATTGTAATCTAAAACATCAGGATTATCTCAGATTAAGAACCTGTGACAAGCTATTTATTGTAAATTTAAAAACTAACTGCTGAGGTGCAGATTTTCTAGAGTTCTAGGAAGCCTGAGGTTCTCACCTTTAATTCAACGGTTCACCGTCAAAAGAGCGAACGACAAAACCGCGCCCGACTAAACCGTGTCGCTGACGTCATCAACAGGGCGACAACAGCGCGGAGACAGAAGCACGCTGTAAACCCTAAACCTAAACTTAACCCCTAACCCTAAACCCTAACCCTAACCCCCCTAAACCTAATCCTAACCCTAAACCTAACCCTTCACCTAACCCTTAACCTAACCCTAAACCTAACCCTAACCCTAAACCTAACCCTAACCCTAAACCTAACCCTAAACCTAACCCTAAACCTAACCCTTACGTTAACTTAAATCGGCTTTCTTTCGACGCGCTATTTAAAGCGCCCTTCTTTCTCCGCGCTGGCTGTTGTCACCGCGTTGATGACGTCAGCAACACGGTTTAGTCGGGCGCGGTTTTGTCATTCGCCCTTTTGTCGGGTCACGGAATTCAACACAATTACAGCATTTTAATGCATGTCATCACTGTCCAAAGTTAAATGATTTGCCAACTCTCTCTACTTTCAAGATTGTATGAATAACAAGCCGGCTTACCTGCTTAGTTCTTCCAGAAATGTCAAATAAAGCAAGATTATTATTATTTTTTTATCAGGGAACTATATGTGTTGTAGCAGCTTAGAGAAAGCAAACTCCATTTGTACGGTTACAGACGTCTTCAAATATTTCTTGAAACGAGCAACATACATTTCCCCTATTTTATTTTTTGAGATTTCCTTTAAACTGTGCAAAGATTTAGTGACTTCTACTCTGAAACTCACAAATCAGGCAAAATAATGCATTTCTTTAAAACTTTTATGCCTTGCTTCCCATTTAAATGAAACCCAAAATAGTTTACCATTGAAATAAAACTGATCTCAGGACAAGAGGTTAAAACTGTCATAGTGTGGTGTTGAAGAGGGGAGATAAATCGGTTAAGGGTTGATGGTCGCTATTATCAATGCCCACTTTCCCTAGCCAAGAATCTGGGAGAGGCTTTCCAAGGAAGACCTCAGTGTTAGATCAAGTAGTTAGAAAACCAAACCTTGAATGGAAGGGATCAAAGTAAGAATCAGACAGCAATTGTGACTGACATCATCCCTACTGAGGCAATTGGCGTGTGAAGTTGACATCCATGCAGGCGAATGCCAACCTGACAGGTAATAACCACATTAGTCAGCTCCTCCAGAGGCAACTGGTAACAGCATTTCAAACTGTGTTTGCAGATCAGGGGTGGGTTTCAGGCGGTTCGCGGCAGTCCCCGCGAACCGGTTGGTCGGCGAACCCGGAAGTAAGTAACTTCTGGGAACGCCGAAGGGTCCACCCGCCCGCCCGTGTTTCTTACCTGGTTTTGACGAGTTCTGCGCTTCAACGCATGCTCAGGACGCATACAGCGCCTGCGCGATCCTCCAGGAGCAGCTGGAGCATCGCACAGACGCTAGTACGCATGCGTGCACTGCGCGCGTGCACGAGGATGCTGCCGGCCCCGTTCCAACCGAACTGGTTGAAACGGGGCGAGAAACCCACCCCTGTTGCAGATGATCCAGCAGCCAATATGCGCTCTACATGGGGCTGCCCTTGAAAAGTGTTCGGAGACTACAATTAGTCCAGAATGCAGCTGCGCGAGCGATACTGGGTGTACCAAGATACACCCACATTACACCTATCCTCCACGAGCTGCACTGGCTCCCTATCGGTCTCCGAGCGCGATTCAAGGTGCTGGTCATTACCTTTAAAGCCCTACATGGCCTAGGACCCGGATATCTGCGAGACCGTCTTCTGCCGCATATCTCCCAATGGCCGATAAGATCACACAGGGTGGGCCTTCTCCAGGTGCGGTCAGCCAGACAATGTCGGCTGGCGGCTCCCCGGGGGAGGGCCTTCTCTGTAGCCGCTCCGACCCTATGGAATGAACTACCCCCAAAGATCTGGACCCTACCCACTCTCATGGCCTTCCGAAAGGCTATCAAAACCGGGCTATTCCGGCAGGCCTGGGGCCTGTTGACCTCTTGACCGAGGTCCAGCCCCGATTAGACTGGGTGCATGATGTGCTTTCTTTTAATCTGTTTTCCTCCGTTTGTTTTTAAGTCTTCACTTTTTAAAATGTATTTTCTGTAAGCCGCCCGGAGTCCTTCGGGATTGGGCGGCCTATAAATTTATTAAATCAAATCAATCAAATCAAATCAATAGAGCAGTATAACCTATTTCAATTAGACATTGTCTTGTAGAGATAATCCCATTTGTTTTGCTTCTGTCACCCAAAGAACAAATTTGAGATATTGGGTGAGCTGAACAGAGCTGAGTTGAGAATCAGTTTGAGATGTTGGAAGATTCTTAGCAATGTGGCAGTAGTCTTTATATCTTTCTTCGCCAATCTCCAGATCACATGCAATTGGATCAATGCTTAGTATTACAGCATAGGCAGTCTGGTGTGTAACCTCTCAATTTTTTTAAAGGAGCAGATAGCAAATAATAGAAAAAGCTACTGGCTAATTCTTTAAGAACTACTAGCAGAATTGAGGCACAATCAGCTATCCATGATGCATTTACACAGATGACTTTTAACCAGATCAATTAAACACTTAGCAGCTGCATTCATAAAAACACACTCAGTGTGATTTTGGCTTTCAAGGTAAGCCTTTCCCCCATTTTTGGAGTTTGCACCAAACCCAAATCTGGCTTTGATTCAATATATTGTATTTACCTAAAAAAATAGAATTCATTCATAAATGAAATTGCGTATGCTGTGCAAATACAGTAGTAGCAGTAGCAGTTAGACTTATATACCGCTTCATAGGGCTTTCAGCCCTCTCTAAGTGGTTTACAGAGTCAGCATATCGCCCCCACAGTCTGGGTCCTCATTTCACCCACCTCGGAAGGATGGAAGGCTGAGTCAACCTTGAGCCGGTGAGATTTGAACCACCGAACTGCAGATAGCAGTCAGCTGAAGTGGCTGCAGTATTGCACCCTAACCACTGCACCACCTCGGCTACTGCCCAGGAGTACAAAGCTGCTCATTTCTGCAAACATTTCCATTCATTCTCATTTTTCCCTTCCATATTTGTTAGAAATTATAAATATGATTATACATAGAGTAAGAGAACTCGTGTTTTTTTTTCTGTAGCCTAGATTTATAACCCACGCTCTCTCTCTTTCTTAGTTTAGAATGGTATCTGTTTTGTTTAATGTTAGATAAGCCATTGAAATGATGGTGTTGTGGTCATTAAAGAATGGTTTTTAAAGAATTCTAAATTTCAATAATTCTCTTTTTCTTCAAGTGTGGCTTTCAATTTGAAAAACTTTGTAAAGCCCAACACCATTTCAAAAACATTATAGAGAAATAAAGTGTCAAGGCCAATGGTTAGCATCTAGAGGCAACCTGAATTTTCAACCTTCTACATTTCATGAAAATTTGTATTTTGTATTTGTATTTATTGGACATTTATAGGCCGCCCTTTTCCCTGAGGGGACTCAGGACGGCTTACAATCAAAAAGGAAAGGGAGTGTAGGACAATACAAAAAGAAATGTGAACAAAAGTAAATTAAACAGTAAAACTCAACATTCACTCAGCATTCGGGAGGGGCGAAAGTAGACTTATCCCCAGGCCTGACGGGCTAGCCAGTTCTTGAGGGCTGTGCGGAAGGCCTGGACGGTGGTGAGGGTACGGATCTCCACGGGGAGATTGTTCCATAGCGTTGGAGCTGCAACTGAGAAGGCTCTCCTCCGAGTAGTCGCCAGTCGGCACTGACTGGCGGATGGAATACGGAGGAGGCCAACTCTATGCGATCTGATGGGACGCAGGGAGGTAATTGGCAGAAGGCGGTCTCTCAAATAGCCAGATCCACTAAAATATATTAAGGTCACCTGTGATAACACAACCAGTGAAACAGTCCATAAATCCGACTTCCTAAAACCTGGAACCTAGTGTGCTAATATAAATCCCAGAATCTCCAAACGACGTTAACGCTGGATAACATTTCTTGAAACGGTGCGTCTAAAAGGGTATTAGGCTTGAGAAATTAATCTTTAGCATCTTTGCGTATTCTGACCGGTCGCCTCCCACTTCCAAACTTTGCCAAAAACACTCTCCAAGAAAAGGAAATGATTGCAAATGAAGTCATTTCTTCCATACCAGGAGACAGATGGGGAGAAATCCCAGCCTTCTTCCGTTTTTTGTCTCAGGGCATTTTTGGAATTTCCTTCAGGAAGTAGGGGAAAAAAAAGGCTGCAACCTAAAGCATTTCTTTCATTTGTCGGGCAGCTGAGTTTTCCAGCAGAAAATGTTACGGAGGGATGACATACACCCTAAGATGTGGAAGGTTATCTTTGTCACCCAACTGCATCCTGTAAGTTTCAATAAAGTCTGAGGAACTATCTGGGGGTGGGTGGGAATGAAGAACCACCACGAGGCACAGAAGAACCATCTAAATCTCACGTTCCCTTTGAATCAGCCATTCCCAACTTGGTGTCCACCAGCAATCATTGGTTGGAAATGAGGGATTTTAGCTTAACAATAAATCCTATATGCTTGTAATCAGAAATAAGATCTAATGTGTTCAATAGAAGCTTCCTCCAGTTCAGTGGATATAATAGGATTGAAATTTATTTTTTACATGGAGGGGGGAGAATACTATGCATTATTTTCTTTTTAAAAAACCCAAAACTAGCAATAGCAATAGCAGTTAGACTTATATACCGCTTCATAGGGCTTTCAGCCCTCTCTAAGCGGTTTACATAGTCAGCATATCGCCCCCAATAACAATCCGGGTTCTCATTTTACCCACCTCGGAAGGATGGAAGGCTGAGTCAACCTTGAGCCGGTGAGATTTGAACAGCCGAACTGCAGTCAGCTAAAGCGGCCTGCAGTGCTGCATTTAACCACTGCGCCACCTCGGCTCGTTAAACTATTCTAACCAGAGAGTGAACATAAAGCCTTGTAGGAAATATTAGATCCCGTTTATCTCTTTTGTTCCTTAATTTGAATAGGACAGCATACTGGTATGCATACATCAGTGGTGGGTTGCTCACCCCGTTCCAACCGGTACGGTTGGAACGGGGGCGGCGGGGTCCTCGTGCACACGCGCAGTTCACGGATGCATCTTAGCGCCTGCGCGATGCTCCAGCGGCTCGTGGAGAATCGTGCAGGCACTGTATGTGCCATGCGCCTGCGTGGAAGTGCAGAAGCCTTCAAAGACCGGGAAGGAGCGCGGGCGGGCGGGTGGACCCTTCAGCGTTCCCGGAAGTTACTTACTTCCGGGTTCACCGACCAACCGGTCCGCGCGGACCGGTTGAAACCCACCCCTGGCATACATATAAGAAAAACAAACACATTTCATTTTTGTACATAGTTGTGAAAAAGTTATAAAAGATATTTTCAGGGCCCTTACTCACACATGCGCTTCAGATTTCTCTAACGATATTTTTCTCAGTGGTTGAGCACTGCATTTAAAAAAAGAATTATGATTCCTATTCCATGTAAGCTACCTGCAATCAAATTATTCCTGCCATCATAATTTACTTTTTCTCACTCAGCCTTCCGCGGCTTGGTGTCTGACAGATTACAATTCCTAGCTAGTAGGCTAGGGAGGGAGTTGTATCCCGGAACATCTGGAAGTGATCAGATTGGGAAATTCTCATTTGAATCTTGGCTTGTTGATCTAAGAGCCGATATTAAGATATTTGGGATAAACCCTACAATTCAACACTTTCTCAAAGTAATGTTTGCCTGTAACAAATGAAATTGTTAGGGTAGATAGATCCATGCATCTCATACATAGATGCAATGATTAACACTGAGCTGGCCTTTCAATGCAAAAAGGAAATGAGGAACTTCCATAGAATTCTTCAAGTATCCTGCCAAAACTACAACAGAGCCATGTATGACATCAAAGGAAGGATAGCTCAATGTGCAGTTTATACAAAATCCCAGTTTATTAATATTTAAAGGTCAATGAAGCTATACTGTACAACCAAGTCAGAAACATTTTACATTTTTTTTAAAAAAAAAATTGCACTGAAAATAATGCTAAAAGGGCCAATAATCTTGTTTCTGGTGTCCTCCAATGAATTCAGCCAATACTTGTACGTGGGCTGCAGCTACTTTGCATAACGCAATAAAGCTCAATGATGCAATATTGATGGATTAACAGCCACAACAGTAGCTGCCATTTTCTTTTTCTTTAATTTAAACTTTGGATCCTCCCGGATGTAAAACATGGCCTCTTCCACTGAACTCTGATGATTTTAGGAGTTTCATCCCTCGCACATACACACAGACACTCACTCATTGATTTTACCCTTTTGGAAATCCTTTCTTTCACACAACTATTGTAAGTACAGAAATCCACAATATCCTCCTTTGCAACGGATTGATCTTAAGTGGAAAAGACAAACGCATGTCCCAAGAAATTAATGTGGGGACCCTCCATTCAAGTTTGGATCGACGCATGGATTTCTCGCAAAACTGAAGACAACCAGTCCAGATATAAAATAGCATCTATGCTTATTAGCATCTCTACGTTTTATATTGACTCAAATTAAAATGTACACATACATACACAAACACAAAATAGCAATTAATGCTGTAATAAAATACATTCATTTAATGCAAATAATACTTTCCATGAACGGACACGGATTTGCAGTCAGTGGACACCGTTTAAAACGAAAGGAAAAAAATAAGGAGTATACAAGGATTTTAAGCGTGGACATTTGCCGAAGTTGCAGAATGGCCCAATCTTATTTCTTTGTTCCTTCTCAGAAGTCTTAATATCTGTGATTCATCTGTCAGCCTAAACTAGATCTCAGAAATCAATACGTAAAAATGTTGCACATTGAGGTAAACCTCCCCTTAGTCATGTATATATTCATACCTCCAACTAACCAGGAAAAAAATGTATGGTGCCAGAGGACATCTAATAAAGTTGTTGATTCCAAATGTGTGGCAATATGAGAAAGAAATAGTCCATGCTAGGGATTCAAAGAAAACCATCAAATTGTAATGCCCTTAGCCAAAAGGTTCATCCATATTTATAATGTAGTGCACACTTCTGACTACATTTCGAAAAAGGTGTAACACAACTGCAAAAACTGTAGGAAAGGGTAACAAAAGAAACTCGAAACTCGAATATCTTCCTTAGAAGATGATTACGAGAAATGAATAGCGACATCTCTTAGATTTATATACCACTTCATAGTGCTTTACAGCACTCTCTAAGCAGTTTACCGTGTCAGCATATTGCACCCAACGTTCTGGGTCCTCATTTTATTGACCTCAGAAGGATGAAAGGCTGAGTCAACCTTGAGCTGGTCAGGATCAAACTCCTGGCAGTGGGCAGAGTTAACCTGCAATACTGCGTCCTCACCACTTCACCACCACGAATGAACCATTTACATAGCAAAAGAAAATAGGAAAATCCGTATGCTGTGTAGAAAGAAAACAGGGGAAATGGGTATCCTTCACAAAAACATTAGGATTCAGATAAAATCATCCTAAGAAGTTGATTGGAAGGAGAAGAAAAACAAAAGAAAATATCTTGTTACACAGCACATAATTAACCTCATATAATTTATTATAAGACAGGGCAATGGCCATTAACTCAAGTGGTTTTTTTTAAAAAGGAATGAATAAATTTATGGAGAATTGGTATATCAAGAGCTATTAATTTTGAAGAGCTTTAGGTTAGAACAGCCTATCTCCAAATATTAGTTGCAGACCAACAAGTAGTAGAAGGATATGGCTCTATCTCCTGCTTGCAAGCACCCCAGGTTCAACTGTTTGATCAATGGGGGGCAGGAGGAAGAGTAAGGAAAAATATGTATCCTACACTAAGATAAGGGAGGTCATATAACAAAGTTGCCTGGAGGAAATTAAGGTCTCCAGCAGGGCCATTCTTAACATTCTTAAACGGTTAAAACGGTGTGTATAATGCTGCTGTTAAAGTTATTAAAATGCAACTCGTTACTGAAAGCCGCATATTTATCAGCTTTTTTTTAAAGGTTCAAATGACACATCTATTAAGTCCAGACTAATTCACACGTATCACAGTCTCAACTAATCCCTTGAAAACTCAACTACAACCAGGAATATGGGGGGGTCTATGTTCCTCGGAGTAACCCACAACAGTCTCCAGCGCCTAAATCCCATTGACTCTCCACTGATGATTAAGTGCCAACGGGGTACACACAACGGAACAACTCTTGAGATAAAATCCCACCCCAGTTCTCTTTCTATTACTCAGAATATACTAGCACATTTACTTCCCTTGACCAAGGGAGTTAACTGGAGAAGACTGTCAATCCAATACAGCAAGAACTTTGTTTCGGGGGGTTCAGGAGTTTTACCTGGCGGGAGAGCGGGGAGGGAAACCATTTGAAGATATTTCTCTCCTTCCCCACTCATACTCCCATTCAAAGGCACTGCTTATCCAAGTGTCCATTTTTTTTCAGAGATGTATAGAGTTTGAATATTCCTAGCAACCCTAAGTTGCCTCAGGGCAAACCAACACACAACGTTCTCCCAGAGAGGAAATATTTTTCAACGGACACCATGTGTCTCATTGCCAACAGCTGGACCCCAATCAGTACTCCATTTCCCCTTCAGACCAACTCGTTCTCACTCTCCTCCTTCCGCCTGGAGGCAAGCAAGCAGAGGTATCCCCCACGTGTCAGCCTTCCAGCGGCTCAGGCCCTCCATTTTGCCAAAAAACTCCTAAGACGATGAGGTGACATTACCGGAGGACACAATCGTTTCTGGAGGATCCCCCTCATCTTTCTGAGGATGGGAGGAATTGTCAGATTTGCTTCGGCTGAATTCTATCCCTCCGATGATGGGTCTCTTAACTTTGGCCCCCGAGTCCGTGGCGGGACACGTACAGCACCACACGATCTTGATAAAGGCCCTCCTCATCTCCTTGTTGGTAAGCGTGTAGATGATCGGATTGGTGGCTGAGTTCACAACTGCTAGGACTAAGAAATATTCAGCCTTGAAGAGGATGGGGCAAGCCTTGACTTTGCACCTCACGTCCAGCAACAGAAGAATGAACAAAGGGGTCCAGCAGACAATGAACACGCTTAAAACGATAATCACCGTCTTCAGCAGAGCCAGTGACTTCTCCGAGCTCCGGGTAGCTTTGGCCACATTCTTCCGGAAAGTCAGCCTACGGCTCCGTGTCCTTACCAAGATGTAGATCCTACAGTAAAGGATCACAATGGCCAATAAGAGGCCCGTAAATATACTGGTGCAAAAAAGGATATAATGCTTATGATAAAGAGGCAACACGGTGGAGCAGTTCTCCAGGAAGCCAATGCAATTCCACCCCATAATAGGGAGACCCCCTAATATCACAGAGATGACCCAACAGCCGCTGATGAGCAAGAAGGAACGGAAACTATTGCTGCCGTTATGGAGCTTCATCTTCAACATGGTAATGTATCGCTCAATCGCAATAGCCAGCAGGCTGAAGACTGAAGCGGACAAAGCCACGAACATGCTTCCTTCTCTGAGAAACCACTGGGCAGGAGTGAGGGTGTAAGTGGTGGAGCCGGACAGAAGGATGTTAGCGATGTACGCCACTCCCGCCAGCAAATCTGAGAGCGCCAAGTTGCCAATAAAGTAGTACATCGGCCTGTGGAATTTCTTGGTTTTCCAAATAGTCAGCAGAACGAAAATGTTCTCGAGGATGATGAAGCAGCAGATGATGATGAAGACCACCGATGTGGCTTTCATCCCACTTTCAGAATTCTCGTTCAGCTTCCCGGTGTAGTTGTAATGCCTGCTGATGATTTCGTAGTTGAGGTAGTCACTGACGGCGCTCCGGACCTTCATGTGGGGGGTCCTGGCAGAGTCCATGATTCCAGCCTGGACTGCAGGTTTCCAAGCAACTGGTGAGACGTGGTGTAGAAGGACAAGTCACTTGTCAACCCTCCTGCTATGTCCGAGGTCTGCAGTTCCTACAGCCAGTATCTCCTCTTGGGTAACCTCAGAAACCAGGGCCCTTAAAAAATCAAGGGAGACAAAGCAAAAGACAATTAGCTAAAGAGTGTTTCATTTAACACTCAACACAACGCAAAATCCAATAAGAGGAAATCCCAACATCAACTGCTACAAAGGTGTTGCAGTCTTACTTGTGTAGAAAGAAAGACTATGAAGCAACAGTGGTTTGGTTCAATTCTATGCACTGCCCATATTTGACTGGATCAGTGGTGGGTTTCAAAAAAAATTGGAACCTACTCTGTGGGTGTGGCCTCCTTTGTGGGAGTGGCTTGCCGGCCATGTGACCTGGTGGGAGTGGCTTGCCGGCCATGTGTTTTCTCTCTCTCTCTCTCTCTCTCTCTCTCTCTTTCCTTCCTTTTGTCTCTCTGTCCCTTTTTTCTTTTTTCTTTCATCTCTCACTCTTTTTCTTTCTTTTTTCTTTTTTTCTTTATTTATTTCTTCCTTTCTTTCTCTTTCTCTCTCTCTCTGTGTCAGTCAGTCAGTCAGTCAGTCAGTCTGTCTGTCTCTCTCTCTGTCTCTGTCTCTGTCTCTGTCTCTGTCTCTCTCTCTCTCTCTCTCTCTCTCTCTCTCTCTGTGTGTGTTTGTGTCAGTGGTGGGTTTCAAAAAAATTGGAACCTCTTCTGTAGGTGTGGCCTGCTTTCCGGGTCCACTGGTGGAACCTCTTCTAACCGGTTCGGTAGATTTGACGAACCGGTTCTACGCAAATAGGTGCGAACTGGTAGGAACCCACCTCTGGACTGGATACACTAACTACGCATAAGGCCTGCAAAAATAATAGCTTTTATCTATGTGATCACCTACGTTTACTACACTGGCTAAGAAAAGCTGTTCTATGGTATATCACAGGTTAAGTGTTAGAACGCACAACCGCAGCAGTCACACAGCCCAGACACTGGATACACTCACACATTAATGCTTGTAACCATGAGGATCCGTTGTCTATTTCTACTGCACACCACAAATTGTTCTGATTTTTGCAATGGTGACTAAATTATATCACAGCAGGTGGCAGCACCTAGCTATGCTTGGCTGATTTTGAGAAAGCAAAGCTAGCTGGACCTGGATAATAATTAGATGGGATACCATCAGGAAACCCTTCGGAGCGCAGACCTAACTGGGAAATCAAAGAAAACAAACAACACGAAACCACAAGTAGGAAACAGCAAACCGTTTTTGTCTACTTCTGCCAAGCAAAGCATATGGATAGGCCCCGGGAGTCATCAAATCTGAAATCATCTCAAGGCAGGCATTCCCTTCTTAGCCAAATTAGGCAGCCTGCAACCATAACAGCAATAATTTGTTTTTTGTTTTTAAGTCACCCGGGATCATGAAAAATGAGATCTTTTTCGATGCCCGCTGATCTTGCTGAAAAACAATTTGAACGCATAAATTTAAATCCCAGTTTCGAAAGGCAGAGCTTGAAAACAATGAAAGGAAATAGGAATCACTCAGAATTTCTGGGGCAAGAAGTTCCCCACCTAATTCCGCGGCAACTTCAGTTTACAAGTCACAAACGCAACTTATCCCTGTCTGTCCCAGATACACACACACCAGGGAAACTAACCTCAACATCCCTGTTCATAGCCAAGTATGAAAACTTTCTCGCTCTTCAAGGGCAACCCAACGCACCTCAATTTCAACAACTTAGCTTACTTGTCCCTGATGGCAGCCTAAACAATTTTAATTCCTGAAACATCTTTCTTCAGGTGGCTGAAGTAATGGAAAGAAAATTGTTTCGGTTGGTTCCACAGAAACAAAAGAAGCAACTTAAGCTTCAAAGAGATTCTCTTGTGTAGCAGAGGCTTAGAAAAAAGGTCATCTTGGAACAATGGACTAATTGTATCGGTTAAAAATAAAGATGACCATTAAATTGGAGGGACTATTTTTCCTCCCATTGCTCCATCACCAATTTCAGATCTCTGGAATAAATTCAGCAAAAACTTAGGGGACAAAAAGAAAATCCCTTGAACTTTTATAATTGGGAGCAGAGAGAGGGGGGGGGAAGGCTGATTTTGGGTCACAGCCTAGCATGTTGTTTGGAAGCTCATTTCCAACAGCTTGATTAGTTTGCACATGGCATTACTAGATGAAAGGAAGTGTATGGAAAGATATAAGTAAACATTCATAGTGTTTACACTGTATTTAAATTAGGCGATCAGGCCAACACAGAAAGCAAAGTTAAAACTTTCACTGGGTGCAGATGTTTTAGGATAGTAGAGAATGAAAGTTACCATTTATTTGCGTTCCATTCTCTCTGATGGAAGATCTTACAGCTTATTCTTTCCTCACTATAAGCCAGGATAAATGGGGTGGGGTGGGTGGATTTTTCAAAGAAACACACTGGACTTCCTGATAGATGATCAATTCACATATAAATCTTTTGACTTTGAACACGCATCATGCCAGCCTCTATGCCATATGTACAGTAAATCATACCTAACTGCTTAAATAGCCGGGTTACCTAACACACACAAAAAACCCGGCATGTATCATGTTCTGCGTAAGGTAACCCAGCTATTCCACAGAACGTGACAGATACATGCCGTTTCTGTGTTTGGCAGGCCACAAACATTTCGCCATTTAAATCTGTCCATTTTTCTGTCCACCCCCAGATGTGGAACATCTGTTCTGAATAGGACTGTGGACCAGCCGCAGAAGTTTCCTCTCTCTCCAGCCATTCCCTTCCCAACACAACCTCCACTCTAGGAAGCAAGAGACAGGGGTACCCATATAAACCCAGAAAACACTCAAAGAATTAGGCTAATAAATAGGCAGATCGAAATCATGCCAACCCATCTCCGTTTCTCCAAAGCATCGACCACTTTGTTAAACTATATGCTGATTTACTTTAAGATATATTTTAAAGACAGCAGGGAGGGTCCTTTGTTTTGAACTTCAGCCGAACGCAGACATGCCTCTCAATGCCCCCCCTTAAATCTCTGCACAAGACTTGTGAAGGGGCATTTAGTTAACTTACGGGCTGAAAGAACCTCTTAAGAACCCATCCTTCTACAACCAAGTTTTGTTAAAACAGATTAGAACCTCCGGTGTAAAAAATTGAAACTTTTGTGGTACAGAAGTTAATAGAAAAAGCCGGAATGAAGGGGGAGGGACGGGAGGGACTGACTGCCAACCCAAATCTGGAAAAAGCTCTAATCTCTAATGCACAAATAAAGTCCTGATCTATGGATCATCCAAAACAACCCTGTTTTTAAGTCATGCTCCTTCCACCATCCCTTCTAAAAACTGAGCCTGTTTTCAGTTCTTGGGGGAAGAAGAGGCAATCCAACTTCTGCTGCCTTCTGAGTTTGCCTCCCCTCCTCCTCCATCGCCAGGTAGCATGCAGCATGCAAATCCAAGAGAGCTTTCTAATCACATCAAATACCCACGTGCAACTTTCACCCAAGGGAACATCCCTGCAAGGGATGACCCTCTGGGGCCATTCAGAAGACCAGAACATAGTCTATCCCACAGACTTTTACCCAAAGGCTCCTATTCTCTAGGCTGATAGCATCTGCATCACCACCAGACAAGAGGGGTAAATTGCTTGTTGGAGTTGTTTTGCACCCCCCCCTCTCTGTCTCTGTCTGTCTCTCTCTCTGTCTGTCTGTCTCTCTCTCTCTCTCTGTCTCTGTCTCTCTCTGTCTCTGTCTCTCTCTCTGTCTGTCTGTCTCTCTGTCTGTCTCTCTGTCTGTCTGTCTCTCTCTGTCTCTCTCTCTCTCTGTCTCTCTCTCTCTCTCTGTCTCTCTCTCTCTCTCTGTCTGTCTGTCTGTCTCTCTCTCTGTCTGTCTCTCTCTCTGTCTCTCTCTCTCTCTCTGTCTCTCTCTCTCTGTCTCTGTCTCTGTCTCTCTCTCTCTCTGTCTCTCTCTCTGTCTCTGTCTGTCTGTCTCTCTCTCTCTCTGTCTCTCTCTCTCTCTCACACACACACACCTTCCATTCCCGTTAGCTCCAACATTTTTTCCCTACCTTTTTAGCTGGTATTCTTCCCCCGTCTACGCGCACAAATCCAGGCAGCCACATTTCCCAGTAGAGTCCACCAAATTAAACTCCCAGGACTGAAGGTTTACGAAGCACCCCCGTTCTCTGCAGCAACCCTAAGACAAGAGTGCGGGGCTAAAAGATTTCGCCACTCAAGACGCCCCTCCAATAAAGTTAGCTGGTAGTTCAAGCGCAAGACTCCTCCGCCTTTCCCTACGTTCAGCGTCCGGGAGCAAAAGAAAAAAAAAGAAAGTTGAGTGGGAATTTCGCCCGGTGTCGCAACGCGCGCGCGCAGACTCTTCCAGGGAAAGGTTTGCTAGGACAGGTTTAAGTCCAACGTAAACTTTTCCGCCGCTTCGTCCCGATCCCTGATGAAAATATCCAGGGGGGAGGTTCCCAGGAAAAAGAGGGGGCTGGGCGGGAGAGGAGGGAATGTCAATGCGGAGAGTGAAGGCTTGTTCCCTTATGGAAGTCCATGCTCACCGAACAAAGCCAGACTTTCCAGCCCAATGGACACGCCACCGGGCAACCGCGACTTCAATCTTCCCTTGCAATCCCACGCTTCATCCTACCAGGCGCTCTTTCCCAGGGATCCGGGAGATTTGCAGCCCGAGGAGGCGTTGCAAACCCTCGATCCCCCCCCCCCCATTGCTGCCGGTCGCCTTTGAAAGCGTCCCCCGGAAGGCGGAACGCAAGCGAAGCGCTTGCAAAAATAAGGAGGAGGAGGAGGAGGAGGAGGAGGAGGAGGAGGAGGAGGAGGAGGAGGAGGAGAAGAAGAAGAAGAAGAAGAGTGAGGAGGGAGAGGAGGAAAAGGAGGAGGAGGAAGAAGAAAGGATGAAGAGGAAGAGAAGAGGAGGAGAAGGAGGAAGAAGAAGAAGAAGAAGAAGAAGAGAAGAGGAGGAGAAGGAGGAAGAAGAAGAAGAGGAGGAGGAGAAGAGGAGGAGAAGGAAGAAGAAGAAGAAGAAGAAGAGGGGGAGGAGGAGGAGGAGGGAGAGGAGGGAGAGGAGGAGGAGGAGGAAGAAGAAGAAAGGATGAAGAGGAAGAAGAAGAGGAAGAGAAGAGGAGGAGAAGGAAGAAGAAGAAGAGGGAGAGGAGGGAGAGGAGGAAAAGGAGGAGGAGGAAGAAGAAAGGATGAAGAGGAAGAAGAGGAAGAGAAGAGGAGGAGAAGGAAGAAGAAGAAGAAGAGGAAGAGAAGAGGAGAAGGAAGAAGAAGAAGAAGAGGGAGAGAAGAGGAGAAGGAAGAAGAAGAAGAAGAGGGAGAGGAGGAGGAGGAGGAAGAAAGGATGAAGAGGAAGAAGAGGAAGAGAAGAGGAGGAGCAGGAAGAAGAAGAAGAAGAGGAAGAGAAGAGGAGAAGGAAGAAGAAGAAGAAGAGGGAGAGGAGGAGGAGGAGGAAGAAAGGATGAAGAGGAAGAAGAAGAGGAAGAGAAGAGGAGGAGCAGGAAGAAGAAGAAGAAGAAGAAGAAGAAGAAGAAGAAGAAGAAGAAGAAGAAGAAGGAAGAAGAAGAAGAAGAAGAAGAAGAAGAAGAAGAAGAAGAAGAAGAAGAAGAAGAAGAAGAAGAAGAAGAAGAAGAAGAAGAAGAAGAAGAAGAAAAAACTGCAAAAAAAGATCCGTCGCTCAACTCTTACCTCGCTCGCCCGGGACGCCGCTCTCGTTGGAGGAGGAGGAGGAGAAGGAGGCGGCTGCATGGCTCACCCTTCCCCTCGAGCCAGGCCCACCCGTCGCCCCCCTTGCCTAACCAAAGCGGGGCTGCCTCCCGAGCTCATTGGAAGCCTTGGCCTCCCCAGCGTCGTCCGGGTCTCCCCCTTCCCCTAAATGCCCATTTCTCCCGAGACGGGCTTTCACTCGGGCTGAAGTTTTCTTCCTCCTCCTGCCCGGCTTGGAGACGAGGAGAATGTGGCCGCTCCGATTTCCACCCAGCGGCTCCTAAAGCCGGGCGTAGCCGCGGAAGGGTTAACACCTGTTTCCTTTCGCCGCTGGTTGCGCTTTCAAAGTTTTGCCTGTTTGAGTGCGGGGTGGGTGCCCGGGAGGGGAGAAGAGCCTGGCAACCGCCGGCGTGGGTGGGGAAGGGGGATGCGGGGGAAGCTGGCTTGCTGGATCCCGAGGCTTCCCTAGATTTTGTCCCAAGTTTCCTGGCATCTTCCCTCCCCTCGTTCCCTTTTGAATGCAAAAGAAGTGGAAGAGAAGAAGTTGCTAAGAGCTGCTCTCTTGCTTTAACTTATTTAATAGCAATAGCAGTTAGACTTATATACCGCTTCAGAGTCAACGTATCGCCCCCACAGTCTGGGTCCTCATTTCACCCACCTCGGAAGGATGGAAGGCTGAGTCAACCTTGAGCCAGTGAGATTTGAACCGCTGAACTGCAGATGAAGTCAGTCAGCTGAAGTACTGCACTCTAACCACTGCGCCACCTCGGCTCTTCCAACTTTATTTAACCAACTTAAAGTTAACCAACTTTATTTACTGTTTACCCTGTAAGCAGCAAGAGACACAATGGATGCATACTTGATAGAGGATTGGGGATATAATGTATAACTTTAAGTATATATTACAAAGCTATCTTGTTGATAAGTAATCTTAATAAGGAAGTAATTAAAAATTGGCATATATATGAAGTGAGTATTTAGAATACCTTGTTGAAAAAGGAAGGGATAACATCTTTGTTTGAATGTATGATGTACAAGGACGATAATGGACATAAGCATACTCGATAGTTGATTGGTGGAATTATGCATGATTGAAAATAGTGGCATACAAATATAAATGGTTGGTTAAAAAAAATTCATATCGGGATATGTGATTATATAAAGGTATATTGTTATTAAACAGACAATCAAGAATGTAAGGGAATTAGGCTTATTGGGAATACATACATACATACATACATACATACATACATACATACATACATGTTGTATATGTGCTGATAAATAAATAAAGGGAGATTTATCAGCACAAATACACAAATGTAACAAAGGCAACAGTAAAAATATTGGGTTTCTGTCGTGATGGACTCTTGTGACGAGCCGATTGACAGATGATGAAAGCAGTTAGCTTCCTCCCATAATTGGGGCTTACCAGGGGTTGTAAAAATCTAATAGATACCTTTCACCCTGGCTTCGCTGATAACGGATAAGAGCCTGTGGCCTAATGGCTAAGAAGTCTGCCTAGTATGTCATATAGCCCAGGTTCAAATCCCAGTAAGGGTATGGCTAGCTGATGAGAGCTAAATAGCTTGAAATAGATCTATACGTCTCCCTTTATTTATTTATCAGCACAAATAAAAAAACACAAATATAACAAAGGCAACAGTAAAAATGTTGGGTTTCTGTCGTGATGGACTCTTGTGAGTCTTGATAAGTCACAACCCCCGGTATGCCCAAATATGGGAGGAAGGTCACACTTCCATTCTCTGTCCTTCGGCTCGTCACAAGAGACCATCCAGACAGAAACCCAATATTTTTTTTACTGTTGCCTTTTTGTTACATTTGTTATATTTGTGCTGATAAATAAATAGAGGGAGACTAGTATAGATCTATTTCAAGCTATTTAGCTCTCATCAGCTAGCCAGGTTCGATTCCCAGCAAGGGTATGGCTAGCTGATGAGAGCTAAATAGCTTGAAATAGATCTATACTAGTCTCCCTCTATTTATTTATCAGCACAAATATAACATACATATATGATCTTTATATATATATATATAAATTGTAATTGAATATACACTGTACAATGAAAGTGATGTACCTAGTTATATTAGATAAAAAATCTGTGATTGTAAATGTAATTGAGAATATGGATGCAAAAACACTTGTAACCAGACGACATGCTGTATGTAATGGATGATAATTTTTTCTAAGTTGTTTTTTTTAATGTTTAAAAATAAAAACAAATTCCTCTCAAAAAAGAAACAATGGATGGAAACTAACCAAGGGGGGGAAGCAACCTGGAACTAAGGAGAAACTTCCTCACAGTGAGGACAATGAACCAGTGGGACAGAAGTTGCCTTCTTCAGAAGTTGTGGGTGCTTCATCATGGAAGGTTTTTTCAAGAAGAGACTGACAGTCACTTTGTCTGAAATGGTGCAGGGTCTCCTGCTTGAGCAGGGGGTTGGATTAGAAGACCTCAAATGTGCCTCATCTAGTCTGACTTTAGGGTGTTTTATGATCACTCGAGCAGAGTTAAGCAAGGGTTAAAAGCCTAAAAATTCCTGACGTAGGTGAGGCATGTCGTTCTCTGCCTCCTCCTGTAGAGGGCGCTTTTTAGAGGCTTTTTTAAACAGTTAAGCAATAAGCAGAATCATCCACGGTGACTCGGGCAGCAACTAGCTCAGCCTGACCTCAGCTCTTGCCTTTTTCCTTTCACATTTTTTTTTATTTTCATGATGACAGTGGTGAGGCTCTGCCTCCCCTGCCTTGTGAGCTCCACCATGCATGCATGTGCGCCTCCTGCTGACCAGCTGGTCTTTAGGCCTCTGCAGCGCATGTGCAGGGGGCGGGGCCTTCCCAGATCTCCGCAGGCTCCCCCCCAGGGCCCCCTACTTTTCTCCTCCATTTCTGCCTGCCTGCACCAACCTGCAAGCCAAAATGGGGCATGGGGGCACGGCGCGAGGTGCCCGTTTTGGGCCTGGAAAGCCTCCTGCACCAACCTGGAAGCAAAAATGGGGCATGGGGTGCTTGCATTGCATTTTGGGGATTGTACATTCACACATATTATGGGCCCTTGGCACCCAAAAGGTTAACCATATTTGTTGCACAAATGGCAAGGATTGGATACAATCCATCTTCTCCATTTTGTGGAAATGGATTCCCAGAAGACAAGCGCCGAACATGGCTATATCAGGTGTGCAAGAGAGTTACGGTATTACCTTCTCCATTCAGCAACTTGGGTTCAAAGTATGAGTTAAGAGCAGCCGATCGGCTTTTTAAAGACGTTGTAGGAAAGGAACCACGCTAATCTATAGCAGTCAAAAATCGGGTTCTGGATTAGCTTCTCATGCATCTATTGATTCTGCATCTGATAAAAGTGAGGTTGGCTTCACCAAACTTTATGCTTCTTAATACAATTTGTTAGCCACAAAAGTTGCTACCACACTTTTCTCTTTTGAAGTCAAAGGCAGACAGCGTCCTTGAGGAAATCCTGTCTCCTTAATTCATGGTCCGGCTGTTCTTTCTTGTATACAACATTCACAAAAACTTCCTGGGAAAGGACTGAATGTTGTCAGTTGGAGAATACAGGCGTAAACTGTTGGCAAGTTATTCTAAGTTCAGCCCTGAGCATCTTTCATTTCCAGGGTGGATACAAGAAACTTATTTTAGATGTGGGAGAACTGTTATCAGTCACAGCAGACATTATTGTAATTGTCATAATCTTTTCACAAGAAGGTGAAGTGACAGCTGTCAGTTCTTTACTATGTTTTGGCCTTCATATGCATCATTTCTTCCCAATAACGTATGACGTAATGTATTTATGTG
Organism: Thamnophis sirtalis; assembly: GCF_051295495.1. Lineage (NCBI taxonomy): Eukaryota > Metazoa > Chordata > Lepidosauria > Squamata > Natricidae > Thamnophis > Thamnophis sirtalis. The sequence goes on from NW_028261387.1 coordinate 5,971,430, forward strand.
GGGATCCAAACAATGTGGCCTTTTGCAATTGAACAGGTGGAGATTTTTTTTCTGCATTCAAATTTTGTAAGTGCCATCCAAGATTTTTGGTATGCCATCCAGTGTGCTGATAATCATTGGGACCAGACCACAGCCAGTTTATGCCATGATCTTTCAATTTCACTTTTCAGATTTTGATAGTTTGTGATCCTTTCCAATTCTTTGTCTTCTACTATTTCCTGGTGTTGCCACATCAATTATCTAAATCTTTTCTTTTCAACCACATTTAAATCTGGTGTGCCGTGAGTCAATATGTTATCAGTCTGCATCCAGAGACCACACAATATTTTAACCTGCATATTTTTGACTACCTTTTCAAATTTATGTTCCCACTAATTTCTCTTTTACTTGATAATATTTACAATTGTTCCAGTGAATCATTGTGACTGCGTTATATCATTGTTTATCATCAGCTTGTGTGGTTTTCTTGCACAAGCTGAGTATATGATTTACTGTTTTGCCTCCTTCTTTGGATAACCTGCACTTTGAAACATTTGATTCAGTTCTGCCCTTGATTACATTGATTTGAATAGCTTGCTCTTGAGCAGTCAAAATTTAAGCCTTCAGTTTCTTTTTTTTAAATATTCCAGCTGTAAGCCATTGTCAGATTTTATATTTATTCACTTTCTACTCAATCTTTTGTAAAGATTGACCATTTAATGCTTTTCTGTACCAGCACCATTGTTTGCATTCCATTATTTCAATAGTCACTTATTGTTACATTTCAATTTTTAACTTGGTCAATGCTTGTTCTTGGCTTTTATATAATCAGCCAATGCGTAATTATCATCTTTGACAGCTTGTTTGATCTGGAATAAACCTCTGCCTCCATTTCTATGGGGCAGATATAATTACTACAGGGATGCAATGCGTAGTGAATTGTCATCAATTTTCTTAATTGTAGAACTTATAGCATTCAATTTTCCCAGATATTGCTGTTATTTCTTGCTTTATGATATCCAAGGCTTTTTCAATTTTTTTGGCGCTAAACCATTACTTTTTATTAGTTAATTTATTTGCTTGTCTAGATTCTTACATTCTTCAATTTTTCATTTTAAATGATTTTTAAATTACTTGCACCTGATCTTGATATATATATATATTTATCTTGGCCTCCAGTCTTATTTTCCATTTTGGGATTGAATATGATGATTATTAATTAACTTGTATGCTATCCAATTCTGGAAGCCTCAATGAAACAAATTTCATAAATTATGAGAGCCTTAAGAACCCTTCCTTCTTTCCTATTTTTAATACATGCATTATAAAATCTGAAAGTAAAAATGATCATTTGTAAGCATAAGGCTGTTTTGTGTTTTGTTCAGTTGTAATTTGTTCTAGGAAATGTTATCAAAAATAAGTTATTCGTACTTTAAATAAATGGACAGGCTGGTTGATTCTGCTATAAATAACTTTATCTAGGTTATTAGATAGTAACATACACTCTCACACATTCACACACATATATACAGTATGTTACTATCTAATAACCTAGATAAAATAAAGTTATTTATAGGAGAATTAACCAGCCCGTCCATTTATTTAAAGCATCAATTATACCTAATATTATTACATAGATAGATAGATAGATAGATAGATAGATAGATAGATAGATACATACATACATACATACATACATACATACATACATGATTGCCTAAAAGAAACTGCCATCTTTTTGTTTGGGGTGAGAAAGAAAATGCCTAACCACAGGACAGTAATATCCTAAAACTGATTCAGACAGAATTTCCGCTTTTGTTAAATGGATCAACTCATCTTGACGGTTAAAATAGATCTCAAAAGCAAAACTTTTAGAGTTGAGGGGTTGTTTTTGTGTGTGCTGACAGTTTCAATTGTTCCACGCCTCTGTTCGAATGACCACAAGATACCCTCACTCTTATGAGATTAGCAGAAAATGTGACCCAGACAAGAGAACCGTTATTCTGCAACTGTCAGAGAGAAGGGAAGAAAAATGAACCTGAAGACAGTCTTTGCAACCGTCACATAATCAGAAGCTGCACATGTTTTGCCACAGTGTAAACAGAAAGAGAAGGAAGCAGGAGATATCCCTTCCTTTGGAGCTCAACACATACCATATTTGAAGGGATTAATGTATCCAAGTAAGATATCCCATAACTGAGAGATGTAGTGTCTTAAGAAATCTGATAATCAAATATAAAAGTTTCATTTATAGAAAATACTATAAACCTGTGAATACACAAAAAAAAAACACCATATCTTGTAGGACCTAATGGGAAAAGAAAGCAGGCGTACATTGCTTCTGTAAATGTTATTCACAAAGTTAAAAATTCAAACTGCAAAAAAGAGAAAAAATATTTAAAAAAACAAAGCAGAAACTAAACAAGACATGAAAAGTGGATTTAAAAAACACACGTAGATTGTCCCACTTCGTTGAATACAGCTAAATATATAATTTTATATTATTTCATACATACACACATATTGCTTCTGCAAACAATATAGTCACCACATTTTGTCCCAAATAGATAGTCTCTGATTTATGATCACAATTCAGCCAAAAAATATCTGTTCTAAGCGAGATAATTGTTAATGAGTTTTTGCCCCGTTTTACAACCTTTCTTGCTACAGTGATTAAGTGAATCGCTGAGTTAGTAACATAGTTGTTAAGTGAATTTGGCTTCCCCGTTGACTTTGTCAGGTCCCAAAAGGCGATCACACAACTGTGACACTGCAAGTGTCATAAACATGAGTCAGTTGCCAAGTGTCTGAATTTTGAACATGTGGCTGTAGGAATACTGCAATAGTCACAAGTGTGGAAAATGGACTGCTTTCAATTTTGTTGTAATTTCGAATGGTCACCACTGTAGCAATAGCAATAGCAGTTAGACTTATATACCGCTTCGTAGGGCTTTCAGCCCTCTCTAAGCGGTTTACAGAGTCAGCATATTGCCCCCAACAACAATCCGGGTCCTCATTTTACCCACCTCGGAAGGATGGAAGGCTGAGTCAACCTTGAGCCGGTGAGATTTGAACAGCCGAACTGCAGAACTGCAGTCAGCTGAAGTAGCCTGCAGTGCTGCATTTAACCACCTCGGTAAATGAATGGTTGTGAGGATATACACAATTTGGTGCCGTTGAGCACTAATGTGCTGAAGCACACCTCATGTTGTGTGGTGGCTGGCTGATTCTCTGCTTTAGCTAGGTTAAGTGGTTTTCCAATTGTTTCAATAAGTAAATAAAAAAGGAAAGCATCAAGTCTCTTGTATCACCCCTATTTGCAAGATCTCTTCTCAGCACTATATAAGTACACACTAGGTACATATACTAGTTCTCCCCATCCAACCAGATGCAATCATAGGTTGCATCAGTGGTAGCATAAACTGTAGATCAAAGGGGGGGGGGTTATAGATCATGGGGGAGTGTATCCCTCTCCTCTCTGTTGGATCATACTGGAACACCCTGTCCACATCTGGAGCCATTGACAATTTGAAATATGTCCATCGGACAGCGTCTAAGATAATAAAGGGCTTAGATTTTTTTTAAAATCTTATGAAGAACAATTAGAGGCGTTGAGTAATTTATGTTTATATCTGCGAGAGATAGGATAGCTGCCTTTAAATATCTGAACCACAGTCACGTAGAAGATGAGATGGAAGTGTTCAGAATTGTGCCAAGGGCAGAAACAATGGGTTTAAATTACAGGGAAGCAAAGTAGATTTTAGTTAGACATCAAGAAATGTTTTCTAACAGAGCTGCTCAACAATGTAAGCTGACCTTGGATGAAATAAAGACTTCTGGAGATGTTTAAGTGGCATTTGGATAGCCATCAGTTGACGGTCTCTTGTGGATTCCTGTCCTGGGCAGGCAATTAGACTACATGATGACCAAGCTTCCTTGCAACACTTATATCAGAGGTGGGTTCCTACCAGTTTGCACCAGTTCGGTAGAACCGGTTCGTCAAATCTACCGAACCGGTTAGAAGAGGTTCCACCAGAAAGCAGGCCACACCTACAGAAGAGGTTCCAAAAATTTTGGAAACCCACCACTGACACACACACATGCACACACACACAGAGAGAGACAGACTCACACAGAGAAAGAGAAAGAAAGAAAGAAAGAAAGAAAGAAAGAAATCAATAAAAAAAGAAAAAAGAAAGAAAAAGTGAGAGATGAAAAAAAAGGAAAAAGGGACAGAGAGACAAAAGGAAGGAGAGAGAGAGAGAGAGACAGAGAGACAGAGAGAAAGAGACAGAGAGAGAGAACACATGGCCGGCAAGCCACTCCCACCAGGTCACATGGCCCACAAGCCACTCCCACAAAGGAGGCCACACCCACAGACTAGGTTCAAAAAATTTTTGAAACCCACCACTGACTTATATTCTATTATTCCATCAGACTAGCGGATTGGCATCTTCATCTGGGTTCTTCTATGCCACAGGTGTCAATCTCGCTGCGTCACGTGATGTACTGCAACTTTTTCCTTCACGGAGCTGGGGTGGGCATGGTCAGCAGGTGACGCATCTGGCATGTGGGCCGCCAGTTTTCTACCTCTGTAATTGCTCCAGGCGGAAGGCAAATGGGGTTGAATATCTTTGTTCTTGGAGCCAGGTGTGAAAACAGTACAAGTGTGTTACCTTCAGAAATACTTAAAGCAGTCCATTTGTTTTTGTCCTTAGTGAAGTTACAAAGGGGCTGAAAAAAGTGACTCAACAACCAGTCCTCAAACTTATGACTATTACAGCAGAGGTCACGTGATCAAAATTCAGACACTTGACAACCAGCGCGACCCGACAAATGCGCGCATGACAAAAGCGCACTGACAAAACTGCGGCAAGAAAACTGCGATGTCATAAACGCACCCACAACAACGCGCCGACAAAACCGCGCCCACAAAAGCGCGATTTCAGTTAAGGTAAGGGTTAGGTTCAGGGTTAGGTTCAGGGTTAGGTTTAGGGTTAGGTTTAGGGTTAGGATTAGGGTTATTAGGTTGTTATTACTTGTTTGTTGAATGTGCACTGTTGTCGGCGCGCTTCTGCGCTCATTCATCGGTGCAATTTAGAACTCACGGTTTTCTCGGCGCGGTTTCATCGGCACGCTTTTGTCGAGCGCGCATTAGTCGGTGAACCAACAACCAGCATGTATTTATGATGGTTGCAAATTCCCAAGGCCACACGATTGCCATTTTTAAGCTTCTCAGCTGGCATCCGACAAGCAAAGTCATTGGGGAAAGCTGGATTCACTTAATGTCAGGTGGTGAACTTAACAAGCACGGCGATTCATTTAACCGCAGCAAAAAAACGGTCATAAAATTGGGCACAACTTACTTGGTGACCCCCATTGCTTAATGATGGAAGTTTGGGTTCCATTTGGGGTTAGTAAATTGAGGATGCCCATCCATCCTTACCACTTTCCTTTTTTCCCCCCCAGTAAACTGAAGTTTTGCAAAATACTGTTGTGATTGATGTCTAGTAAGAATAGCCAGGCAGAATAAATGGGAGCCAGGAAAAGACGTCCCATTCATCCCACTATGAAATAGTTTGTGGGAAAGGGAACAAAGTGCCTTTTCAAATTCTTTGTATCTCTAATTCTGTGATATCAGAATGCACATATAATAGGGGAGGGACTTGCATCACACTGCTTGTGCTGTTCAATCCCCTAAACTCAGATGGTGTTTGACTTTGCATTGTGGATTTTCTACCTCACCCACTTACACTGAGCAGAAGTTGTACTTGTGGGGTCCACTTCGTCTCTTTATTTTTGAATGTTTCTTCCCCAGAGCAGCCTTCCCTAACCTCATACCCTTCAATTTTCTTCTCTCTTCTGTTCTCTTCTGTTCTCTTCTGTTCTCTTCTATCCTATCCTATTCTATTAATTCCATTCTCCATTCCATTCTAATTCCATTCTATTCTAATTCCATTCTCCATTCCATTCTATTCTAATTCCATTCTCCATATTCTATTCTATTCTATTCTATCCTATCTTATCCTATTAATTCCATTCTCCACTCCATTCCATTCTATTCTAATTCCATTTTATTGTAATTCCATTCTCCATTCCATTCTATTCTAATTCCATTCTCCATATTCTATTCTATTCTATTCTATTCTAACCTATCTTATCCTATCCTATTAATTCCATTCTCCATTCCATTCTAATTCCATTCTATTCTAATTCCATTCTCCATTCCATTCTATTCTAATTCCATTCTCCATATTCTATTCTATTCTATTCTAACCTATCTTATCCTATCCTATTAATTCCATTCTCCATTCCATTCTAATTCCATTCTATTCTAATTCCATTCTCCATTCCATTCTATTCTAATTCCATTCTCCATATTCTATTCTATTCTATTCTATTCTATTCTATCTTATCCTATTAATTCCATTCTCCACTCCATTCCGTTCTATTCTAATTCCATTCTATTGTAATTCCATTCTCCATTCTCCATTCCATTCTATTCTAATTCCATTCTCCATATTCTATTCTATTCTATTCTATTCTATTCTATTCTAACCTATCTTATCCTATCCTATTAATTCCATTCTCCATTCCATTCCATTCTATTCTAATTCCATTCTAGTCTAATTCCATTCTATTCTAATTCCATTCTCCATTCTCCATTCTCCATTCCATTCCATTCAGCTGTATTGGATGTGATTCCTGTAATTCCCAGAAGAGAAAATCTGTCTTGGAAATACAATTGAGAGTTACTGACAAAGTCAAGATATTGTTTGCATGGTAGAATGTGATCGTTTTGATTTGTGACAAAATATAGCATCGTCTCTTTTTGTTTTAAATTCATCCCAATAGGCGTAGCCATTGTTCATAACGCAACAGGCTCAACTAGTTAAAACTCCGGCCTTCATAAGATTAGCCGTCAAGACTGTGTGAACACTGTAATCGAGCATTTGGCATGGTACAGGTTTCACATCTTTGCTGAAGTCAATCGAAGTTGTCTAAACTGGTGACCGATTCTTAAAATATAGGCCTAGCTCAAATCAGAACACAGAACTTTACTTTTAAAATTGTTTGTTGAGTGAGTCATGCCCGATTCTACAATCTTTTTTTTGACACGGTTAATAGCAAAAGCAACAGTAGTTAGACTTATATACCGCTTCATAGGGCTTTCAGCCCTCTCTAAGCGGTTTACAGAGTCAGCATATCGCCCCCAACAACAATCTGGGTCCTCATTTCACCCACCTTGGAAGGATGGAAGGCTGAGTCAACCTTGAGCCGGTGAGATTAGAACTGCTGAACTGCAGATAACAGTCAGCTGAAGTGGCCTGCAGTACTGCACCCTAACCACTGCGCCACCTCGGCTCTTCTAAGTTAAGTGAATTGCTACAGTTATTGCTACAGTTATTAAGTGAATCATACAGTTGTTATGTGAATCTACTTACCCCACTAACTTTGTTTGTTGGAAGCCAGTTGCGAAAAGCCAATCACAAGTACTTGGGATACTACAACACTTATAAATACATGCCAACTGCCAAGTACCAGAATTTTGATCACATGACTGGGGATATTGGGGTTGTCGTAAGTATGAGAACCAGTCATAAATCACTTTTTTTTTAGTACTGTTGTAATTTCAGTCACTAAACAATTGGTTCAAAATCAAGGACTGCCTGTACTCACATCCATGCTTACTGCAACCCACAATTGTACTACAGAGTTGATCAGTTCTATATAGTTTGTTCAAACTTGGCATTAAAGTATCAAGATCTGAATCTTGAAGTTAGATATCAAAATATCAGTGGACAAAGATGCTTCTTAAGGAGCTATCACATCGGAGCATTGGGGGTATAGTATTTCAACTACAAGATCCCTGATGTCTCTCCCACATTATCAGAAATACTGTACTGTACTGATCTGGATCAAGTTTATTATTTTATTATTAAAGAACAAAAAATAGAATAAAATATTCTACTGACATAAGATGAAGAATGAATAGTGACATTAATCGTCTCCTGGCACGAAAAAGTGGCAGTACGGCTATTATTAATATTTGAAAACTTGTAGCAAGTATTTTCCCACAAACTGCCTTGATAAGTTCCTCACCGTGACCCGACAATTGCGCGATAAGACATATGCGCACCGACAAAATAGCGCCGATTAAAACTCGACGTCAAAATTGCGCCCACAAATTCGCGACGACAAAAGTGCGATGACAAGCACAAAACGCTTTTATTTTTTCACTTTCATTTTTTTTTGCGGTATTTGGAGCGTGCATGTGTTCCGTACTTGTTTGTAACATCCCGTCTGTTTTCTTCTTAAGTCTGCCGGCACACTCTCTTTTAATGCACCTCCACGAAGACGATCCATCTTGATTTAACTTGTCGCGTCGATATCGATATCCTTCATACAGCAGTTGTTGTTTTCCTTTCTGTGACTTAATAATATCCATGGCTTCAGTATAACTAAAAAGTATTATTCAACTGGTGTGTGCTGACTGCATTATAACGTACGTTATAACGTACGTATACGCGTCCCACTATGTTAAACACCTAGCACACTCACTGGGCTGTCTATAGTTTGTTGATGACGCAATTTTGTCATCACGCATTTGTCGGCGCGCTCTTGTCGAAAATCAATTAGCGATTTTGACAGCGTTCATTTGTCCATTGCGGTTTTGTCGGCGCGCATATGTCTATTGCGCATTTGTCGGTGAACCGTTCCTCACAACAGTTTTGATTAGAATCAATCTTCCTGGAACATTGGTTTAAACATGTTTATTGACAATAAAGTGGACTGCAATTGGGTGATAGTAATTCGTGGTTCAAAATTCATTTGGTTAACTCCATGCAACAAAAGAGTAGATAGAACAAAATATTAATCAGACATTAATATTATTAATTACATTAATTTTCGTTTTCACACAGTTCCAAACTCCAAATTGTCTCACACACACAGCCGAAACCAACAGGGCTCCAGCTGAGTTAAGTTATGACTTTTTAAAATTCAGTTCTAGTTAGGCTCAAGAGTAACTTGCAACTTCCTGAAAAGTCTTTTAGTGAGAGCTTGGAAATGGGAACACTCCGTACAGTAGCCTAATAATTTGTTAATAAGGAAAGATAGGTTTGTGCAAAAAATACTTAAGTTGCATTAGCTTTGAATCATTAAGTAAATAGCTTGGGGGAATCCAGAAGTCACCGTGTTCTCAGCCAGTCTATTCTGTAACCACTCCATGAGTTATCCCTTCCATATTGGATAGGTTAGATAGACCAACTTTCTGTTGATGTCCATGGAGTCAAGCAATTCCATATCTTCCTTTGCAAGCCTAAAATCAAAGACCTGGAAATCAATAATGAAAGAATAATTTCAATACATTATATTAAATGTGGTTGTTTTTTTTTACAGTCAATCCACTGCAGCATCAATTTTTCTTCTGCATATAAACTACTATTACTGGCATTGGAGAAATAGGATAGGTGTTTTTCCTTGAAGCTTGGATATAGAAGCCTGTGAGGAAAATTGCTGTTGTTCCTGGTGAGCAGATCTATGATACTTTCATCTCCAGCAAATAAGATTCCCTCCTCTCACCCCTACCCCAAGCTTCAAAAATCCTCAAAATGAATTTGATCAAAGGTCATAGCAAGATTAAAGAACTGTCCATTTCTGGGGAAGCAAAACTTTACACAGGTTTTCAAGTATCTTAAAAGGCTGTCAAAATGTCCAAAATCCAGTGGTCAGGAATCCTGACTGTCCATTAGAAGAAACACTCAAACTTACTCCAAAGACACTCAGTTTAAAAGCTATTTCATTTTTGTTTAGGCATTATGAGAGCTTAAATAATATTTCAAGTTATAAGGTATCATTGAATCGCCATTGATATACTACCTTTTTCATATTGTTGCTATTATGGTATTTTTATATTTGAATTATAAAGGTATCAAGTATGTCAAATGAAATAAATTTATTTGTTACAGAAGGCAGGTTTTCCAAATATACTGCTGTTATATTGATTGGATCTGAGAGTTATCTATAAAAGAAAAGAAACAGAAATCCTTAGAAGGAAAAATCATGCGAGTAAATGTCTTGTCCTAATTAATCTCTCCTGTAAGAGCTGGCTGTTAAAGAGATTTCTCTCTGGTCTATAAACAGTAGTTTATTAAATGGGAAACCCTAACCCTTAAAATAAGATAAGACATCTGAAAAGTAAATGTCCATCAATCTTTCAAATACAATTGAAGAGAAATGACTATTAAAAAAAACAACAGTTCCAAAAACGTTCCATTAAAAATGGAACGAGCTGCATTGGCTACCGATCGGTCTCCGGATACGCTTCAAAGTGCTAGTCGTAACTTATAAAGCCCTTCATGGTATTGGACCTGGGTACTTGAGAGACCGCCTGCTGCCAATTACCTCCCAAAGACCCATTAGATCACACAGGGTCGGCCTCCTTCGGGTTCCGTCCACCAGCCAATGCCACCTGGCTACTACCTGGGGGAGGGCCTTCTCTGTGGCAGCTCCGGCCCTTTGGAACGAACTCCCCGCGGAGATTCGGACCCTCACCTCTCTCCAGGCCTTCCGGAAAGCCGTTAAAACCTGGCTGTGCCGGCAGGCCTGGGGTTGATGAGTTCCCCTCCCCTCTCGACCTGTGTGGCTGTATGATTCTTGTTTATTTTAATCACATGTATTATGTTCTATGTTCCCCTTTCCCCCTTTTGAGTTGTTCGCCGCCCTGAGTCCCTCCCGGAGAAGGGCGGCATACAAATAAACTAAATCTCAATCTCAAAAAAAGGATGCATGCTAAAAATGAATGAAATGACAAGTTGCGCCCGCTGAATGCAACTTTTGCCATCTGAAATCTTCCATGACATTGTGATTCAGATGCAAGCCATGTTATGATTTTTTTTTGTTAATATTGTAAAGCTGGCACCTAGCCAGCTGATGCTTCCAACTTCTCCCTTCAACTCAAATCACATCATCTGAATATTGTTTTTTTTAATTAGCTTATTAGGGAATGACATTTAATTATCTGCCTTCTTAAATAACCTCAGCCTACAATCCAAATGAAACAGTAGGAAAATGAAATAAAAACAAGACCTTCTTCAAAACTAAAAGGCTGCTGTTTGCTTTTCAAATGACAAAAACAAAGGAAGCCTCTAGCATGGAAGATTATTTCAATATACTGTATGTTTATGGCAGCAAGATGACTATATGCACCAAGAAGGAATAATTCAACACTACCCAATAGGGAGGAATAGTTGGTGAAATTATCCATCTCTTTCTGAGAAGGATAAACTAACTTCTTTGAATAGAAAAAAAGGCACCATTTACATTTACTGAAACTTACATTTACATTTACTAGAAACTTCTTAGGGAATTCTGCATTAAAATGAAAAAAAAATGAACTTGTGATTTATGGTTGTGATTATTAGATGTGATAGATTATAGAAAGAAGGGTATTATAATGTAACTTTAGAAAGAGAGGTTAAAATATAATTGTACTTTTTAACTGCTGTGAAAATATTGGAAGCCGCTGCTTTGTATCTTCTTTGCTTTCCTGTTTTTCTTTAACTTTTCTCTCTCTTTTTTTGCACTTTTTGGTTTGTCTTTTTTCTTTTTCTCTTTTCTTTCTTATTTGTATTAATGTGTATCTCATTGAAAAGTTTTAATACAATTTTACACAGACACACATATGTACAAATGAAGTCCCCATACTACTGATATATGAAAATAAAGTGTTAAAAATCTAATCACTGATTCTAATGTGTCTGTTTGATTGAGCTCTCGAAAATTATTGATACTAGTACAACAGCTATCTGTTCTGACCCCCCTCTTCCTACACCAAAGCACGCCGAGACAAAGATACTTCAAGGATTTATTAACACACAGACTAGACCTTGGCAGCAATCCAGCACAGACTAACCTTGGCAGCAATTCAGCCTGCCAAGCAAGCCACGATAGCTTCTCCAGCTCTAGTAAATATGTTGATTCCTTTTATAGCGTTCATTCCTTTTATAGTCTCGAGAGGAGCCTAATTACCACCAGCTGAGTTCAATTATCTCCTGTAACTGCATAACTATGCCTATTAGTCCTCCGTTGCTGGGCATCCAGGACCAACTCCCTTGTCTCCTCCCCACTGCTCCAATGCATGATGTCAGGATCATACTCTCGTCTCCTCCCCACTGCTCCAAGGCTCAGGCGCCTTCTAGTGGCCAACCAGCCTCTCTGCGCCCTGCTCGGAGTCGGAACCCTGTCCAGGGTCCTTCACATCCTCCAGAGCCGACTCATAGGGCCCCTCGCTGTCGGAGTCTGGTGGCAGCTCCAACGGCTCCTGCTGGGCCACAACAGCTATCCTTCTAAATCCAGCTCCTTTCAGACTTAGAGTCTTTTGAGGGATGAATGCCAGATACCTATTTTAATTCTCCAAATGAGATATCAAAAGAGAAAATATGCCCTTGTAAGGGAAAGATAAAGGTTTCCTCAGATACTTCACACAACTCTAACAGAGACTTATGGGAATCCATTCAATCTTTTTTCCCCCAGAAGTTCTGAATTTTTCAGAAGCCTGAGAGGCATATTCAAGAACCTGATTTTTCCCAAAGCAGCTGCCTTCATTGGAGCCTTCCAGAGTAAAGCAGGAGTCGTCTGAAAATAAAAAAACAGGCTCATTTTTGGCAGCTAGTACAAAACGTTTTGACCACGGGCAGGCTTTGTTTATACATCCACAAAACAATTTTCCTCCAGGAACAGAGCTTTTGAAAGAGAGTTGTCACCAGCTTTCCTGTCAACGTAACATCATCGTACCACTTTAAAAGGAAACAGACTGATATTTACCAGAGCATATCAGACCAGTAACACATATATATTTTGACTCTGAGGGCTTCTGAACTTATAATTACTGCAGCCTGTTTACTGCCTATGTAGCAGTGACATAATTATCTTCTAGCCTCAGTTGTGGGCTAGGAAAGGGACCGGAGCATCTTCAACTCTCTGCAATCATATGTGAGCTTGGTTAGAAATCCCTTACGTGTGCATTTTAAAGCCACTATTGGTTTTATTGTATTTTTTTTGTTCAACCGAGGGTCTGAGCTACATTTCATCAAGATGTGGGTGGAGGAGGAGGTGGAGGGGGGAGATGCAACGAAGAGGGAGGTGAAAAGAACAGGCCACATAGAAATAAGGAGGAGAAATTTAAGATCCAAATGGGAATAGAAAACTCTGGGTGGACAGCCTCAGACAAGAGCCACATTCTTCCCATTCACTTTTTAAAACTGATTTTGATTGATTGATTTGATTTATTATATTTGTATGCCGCCCTTTTCCCCCGAAGCGGACTCAGGGCGGCTCACAATTCAAATCAGGGAAGGGGGTACAGACAAAAAATAAAACAAATCATAAATGCATAATTTAAAAACACACAACAGTCATACCATTCGAGACGGGGGCAACAGCTCTTTAACCCCAGGCCTGTCGGAACAGCCAGGTTTTAAGGGCTTTGCGGAAGGCCTGGAGGGTGGTGAGGGTTCGAATCCCCACGGGGAGTTCGTTCCAGAGGGTCGGAGCAGCCACAGAGAAGGCCCTCTTCCAGGTAGTCGCCAGTCGACACTGGCCAGCGGATGGAATTCGGAGGAGGCCTAATCTGTGGGATCTAATCAGTCTAGTGGAAGTGATTGGCAGCAGGCGGTCTCTCAAGTACCCAGGTCCAATACCATGAAGGGCTTTATAAGTGACGACTAGCACCTTGAAGCGTATCTGGAGACCAATAGGCAGCCAGTGCAGCTCGCGGAGGATGGGTGTTACGTGGGTGAACCGAGGTGCACCCACGATCGCTCGCGCGGCTGCATTCTGGACAAGCTGAAGTCTCCGAATGCTCTTCAAGGGCTGCCCCATGTAGAGCACGTTGCAGTAGTCCAGTCTAGAGGTCACAAGGGCACGAGTGACTGTTGTGAGGGCCTCCCGGTTCAGGTAGGGACGCAACTGGTGCACCTTTTGCTCTTTTCTTCTTTCAAAAATCATTGCCGTTACCGCTCTAGCTAAAGTTTGTGACATTTGCACTTCAGCATTCGAAGAAGAAGGCAGCCTTGCCGTCAGATTTCAGGGCTCTGCATTAATTGTTATTTCTGTTCCAAGTATCACGATTAAAATGCAATCAATCTTCTTCTAGTTTCCCTGTGGGCAAAGCTGAAGAAGAGCCCTGTGTGTGCATCAATGACACTCCGCTGGTTTATTTAATTTTGCTACCTCAGAGAAGTTTTCGTTTAGATGGAAACAAACAAGTAAAAAAGAGAGTTAAACCAAGGAATTGAAAGAAAAACTCCCGGAAAAACTTCTGGTCCAAAACTGGGGGCATCCCAAAGCTTTTCTCCTGGAACTCAAAAACACTGCAATCCAAACCCTACTACTTTTGTATGTATATCAGTGTTCCTGATTAAAGTTTTTTATTTTTCCATTTTCATAACATATAATCACATGCACCACAGGGAGCCGAGGTGGTGCAGTGGTTAGGGTGCAGTACTGAAGGCCACTACAGCTGACTGTAATCTGCAGTTCAGCGGTTCTAATCTCACCGGCTCAAGGTTGACTCAGCCTTCCATCCTTCCGAGGTGGGTGAAATGAGGACCCAGATTGTTGTTGGGAGCAATATGCTGACTCTGTAAACCGCTTAGAGAGGGCTGAAAGCCCTAGGAAGCGGTATATAAGTCTAACTGCTATTGCTATTGCTATACTATTACATAACCAACATCATATTGTATTATTAAATGTTTACATCAATTCATCTTACCATCAACTGCCAGAAACCAATTATTGGCTCTTCTGCTCTCCATACACCATATTTGTACCTTATCCACCACTTTCTTGTCCCTCTCTCCTCCTCCTCCCTACCTCCTTTCTTCCCTCTGTCATCCTTCCCTTCTCTACTTCCCCTTCCTCTCTCCTTCTCCTCTCTCCCCTTTCCACTCCTTTCTTTTCTTTTTTTTAAATATACTTTTTATTTATTTATATAACATACAATCACATGTACACTATTACATAGCCAATATCCTATTGTATTAAGTAGTAATTACATCAGTTCCTCTTGTTATCAACGCCCAGAAAGGTAAAAACCAATTATTGGCTCTTCTGCTCTCCATACACCTCTTTCTTCTGCCTCTCTCCTACCTCCTTTCTTCCCTCCATCATCCTTTCCTACTCTACTTCCCCTTCCTTTCTCCTTCTCCTCTCTCTTCATTCCACTCCTCCTTATCCTCCTCATCTTCCCCCTTTACCCTCTCTCCTATCCCTCTCTTCCCATCTTTCTTCTCTCCTCTGTTTCCCACTCTTCCTCTCATTGGTGTATTTCCGCTTCTGAGCAAACTCCATTGTATGTATATCGGTGTTACATCCACAACAAAGAAGAGTCCTGCTCCACCCACTATTTTGTCTGCTGTGACCCCTCTGTGGATGTCGCTGAATTGGAATTTGACTCGGGGAGGGGGGGGGAATATATTATTCCCAAATTCATAGGAACTAGGCCTGATGGAATCACTTCTTTTTCCCTTCCCTTGAAAAATTCTGTTAATCCTGCTGCCATAGGTGGTTAAAAAAACAGGCTTTGGTAAAAAGATTGTTACTATTTCTTGTATTTTCATATACTCTGAAATGAAATGATATCAGACATTCCAGAAGGAAAAAAAAACATATTAATCCAACACTTGAGGTTTTATATTGAGTTTTTTTTTTAAAAGGGTGGCGGGGGGGAAGAGAGAGAGAAGCTGCTGTGCTACAACTGGAGAGACCCAGGCCACCCAAACCCTTTCGAATAATTCTCCATTGCAATTGCCAGGATACACCCTTAAATCCGCTGCCTTTGAAAAGGATGATAAATATGGGATGTTCTCATCCAACCCAAGAGAGAAATGTGCCATTTACCACTGATTATTGTAATTATCACTCGGAAGATAGGCTCTTGGAAAATTCATCCCGTACAAAAGATTGGAGGATTGACAGATCTAATGTTAAGTTGGCTGTGGGAAGGGGGTGTAATTGGAATCAGAATGTAGTTATTGGTACTAAACCATCAATATTGTAAAAATACTCACTATTCATTCATAATTTGATTTTTCTATCCTCAGAAAACCTCATATTGTAATAAAAAAAACCTGGTTTGTCTTATAATCATAATCATAAAGCTGCAAAACTACTATGGAAATAAAGGATGGGCATCGGGCAATAGAGATTAAGTCTGTCTCCACACTTAATAATACCACCAGGACAAACTAAACAGCCTGCAATCTGAGAAATATGAAAAAGAAGATATTGTAACTGTTGTTCATGGTAGATCAATTCACCAATTGAAAAAAATGCCATTTTTAGAGTCCAGGTCATGGTGGAAGCCAGCAGTATGAATGGAAATCTGTAGCAAGTCAACACAAAATATTCTGTAATAGTCCTGTAGAATTTTCTGCCACAAACGTATTATGACAGTCAGTTCACTAGTATAAAACAGTATGTCCATAAATGGAATAACAAAAGCCAACCTATACATTTTGGAATTAAGAAGCAAAGCTTCATATTTGGAAGATCTCAATTCAAAAATTTAGATTCAAAGAAAAGACCATCCAAAGATCTTAAGTAGACACATGAATGAATTGTCAACTAGCTCCTATGAGATACTGAAGAATAGCTTTCATACTCTTGTCTGTCTCTCAGGATTATTAAAGGGGCCCCTTGAGAAGATATTTTCTTCTAAACAGGAATGAGTATCCCAAATTATTTTTTGTGGCACCCTTGTCTTTGGGATTTTACCATGGAGTTTTTCAGAAAAAAATGTGACTTCACTTATTTCTTATGTCCCATTCCTGGGAGTCCCTGAATCTCTTCGCCAAATTGTAGAACAATGAAATAAAAGATAGGGGCTTCAGGTCTTCAAAAACTTGTGCAAAATGAAACCCCTCTTCAATGCTAAGCAAGCATGCATCAGGAAATATGAGATGAACACATTAAAATATTAATGCTTTTAATTTAGATCATGGTTGTCTAGCCTTTTGGCTTGCCCGAGCCTCATTGAGCGAAGACGTATTGTCTTGAGCTGCGTATTAAATATACAATATAGTTAATGATATAAATAACAAACTTCCTTTAAAAAAAAATATTTTTATTATCTTGTGGGGTGGCATTACTAGGTGTCTAGGACCGAATGCCGTCTGCGGGTTGGACACGCCTGATTTAGATGGTATGGAATATTTCAGTGTTGTTAATTGCTCCGGTGAAAATGGATTCACCAAATGTAAACATGCCTGCCTATGAAAGTTTACTCAGATGCGTGCTATTTGTTTTATTTATATCAACATTTGAAGGCTATAAACAGATATACATAAAATTACAGCTTACGTGGGTAGCCTCAGGATAAATATCAACCCACATTTGAAATATGTATGGCTAGAATGAAGCTGAAATTGATTTTATATGGGAATAATACTTGTATGTACATTTTTGTCATATGTAATAAAATAATCTGCACCAGTGAAAATGATATGCTGGGTGCTCTGTTAACAGAAAACATGGTGGAGGTTGTTTTTTAATCTGCATATTTAGAATTGTCTTTTAAAACAGCTGGCTCCCTTGGCAGTGTATTTTTGCTTCTAACACAATTGGGATTTCATACTGCTCGTGCGTATCTTGAAAAGCAGCACTATATGAAACTTCTAATCGAGGTGGGGAATTCTGTTCTTCCTCTTTTATTTGTTTAACACTCTCAGATTACTTAGAATAGTGATTAGCAACTATGGCATTCTCCAGATGTTTTGAATTACCAAACACATAGTCCCCAACCACTGGTCATGCTAAGTTGTTCTTGTGAGGATGGTAATTTAAAAATGGTGGGCACCAGGTTTTCCAATGAACACATCAATAGATATATTCAAGTGAAGGTTAAGATAGCCATTTGTCTGGGATCACAATAGCAGCAACAGCACTTAGACTTATATACCACTTCACAATGCTTTACAGCTCTCTCTAAGCAGTTTACAGAGTCAACATATTTTCCCCAACAATTTGGGTCCCTCATTTTACCAACCTGAGAAGGACGGAAGGCTGAGTCAACCCTGAAATGGTCAGAATCGAACTCCTGGCAGGAAATAGTGAGTTCGCCTGAAATACTGCATTCTAACCACTCCGCCACCATGGCTGCTGCGCCAGCAGGGGATGCTTGAAAATTGGAGTTTAAATTCAAAATTTGTATGTCTATGTTTAGTTATATATGTGTACATAAATCAGAATTCCTGCATTGAAGATTAACATCCTCAATTTAGATGATCTAAATAGCAACTGGCAACTTCATTTATTATTATTAACTTCATACAGATAAGACTACAATTGAGCCTGGGATGTTATGTGTACGTCTACATTTGTAAATCAACTGACTATGTGAATGCACTTGGTTTTACAATTGTTTTTACAATGGTTGTTAAGCAAATCACTGTAGTCATTAAGCAAATCACGTGGCTGTAAATCTGAAACCAGCTTATCCAACTGGCATTTTTGCTGCAAAATAGCAAAAGAAGTTACAAAATGCAATCACATGACTTCAGACAATTGCAACCGATTCTAAATATGCGCCAATTGCCAAGCAGCCAAAATGTGATCACATGACCACAAGGTTGGTCGTAACTTCAAGACCAGGTTTAAGTACTTTTTTTTCCAGGTTTGTCGTAATTATGAACAGTTTTAAGAAACTGGCCATATGTTAAGAACTACCTGTAATTCAATAGCTTACAGTAATTTTGCAGCCGTAATTTAAGAGCCGAGGTGGCGCAGTGGTTAGGGTGCAGTACTGCAGGCCACTTCAGCTGACTGTTATCTGCAGTTCAGCGGTTCAAATCTCACCGGCTCAAGGTTGACTCAGCCTTCCATCCTTCCGAGGTGGGTGAAATGAGGGCCCAGACTGTGGGGGCAATTTGCTGACTCAATTTGCTAAAAATCTGTAAACCACTTAGAGAGGGCTGAAAGCAATAGCAGTAATAGCAGTAGACTTATATACCGCTTCATAGGGCTTTCAGCCCTCTCTAAGCGGTTTACAGAGTCAGCATATTGCCCCCAACAATCCGGGTCCTCATTTTACCCACCTCGGAAGGATGGAAGGCTGAACCGGTGAGATTTGAACCGCTGAACTGCTGATCTAGCAGTAGCCTGCAGTGCTGCATTTAACCACTGCGCCACCTCGGCTCTATGAAGTGGTATATAAGTTTAATAAATAAATAAATAAATTTAAAAATGTAATCAAATTCAAAGGAAACAATGACAAGTTCAGTGAATCTAATATTCTGTTCCTTCATTCGAAGTTGGGATTGGGTTGCACGCTTGAGTAGGTGTTGGGAATTTCTATCGGGGGTGGGGGGGAAGGGTGTGTGTAACTTTGGAGTTCTGGGTTGGACATCTTTGCTGTATGGCAAAGGTGGGGAACTATGCCCCCCTTATGACTTGTGGACGTCAATTCCTCAGCTAGCCATGTTGCCTCAAGAATTCTGGGAGAAGAAGTCCAAAGGGGCATGGTTCCCCCACCCCTGCTCTATGGGGCAGGCCAAACAGCTTCTCAGATAAACTTTCCAAATTAGTAGACTGTAATATTTCAACTTTCTAATACCCACTCCACAGCATCATGTTCTACAGAGTTATTTCATTTTGTGCTCTTAAGCCCTCTCAGCAGTGGTGGGTTTCAAAAATTGTTCGGACCTACTGTATTTAAATGAATGATTTAAGTTAGTCCAAGCTAAGCCCGCAATCACACAATGGTTCCGTGTGGCGTAGAATAATGAGGGAAATTGGCAACTATGGCTTATTGGTTAAAACAGCATGGTTAAACATCCTGGCTCAATAATATGCATAAATATAATATGAAGATTAGTTTAAGCCCTACATGGCTCAGGACCATATTTGTGAGACCGCCTACTGCCACATACCTCCCAACGGCCGATAAGATCCCACAGGGTGGGCCTCCGTAGGATGCTGTCAGCCGGACAGTGTCGGCTGGCGGGCCCTTGGAGGAGGGCCTTCTCTGTGGCCGCTCCGACCCTGTGGAATCAGCTACCCCCAGAGGTCCGGACTTCTCCCACCCTCATGGCCTTCAGAAAAGCTGTTAAAACCTGGCTGTTCTGGCAAGCCTGGGGCTGTTGACCTTATTATGTAGGATCCAGCCCCAATTTGAATGTATGCATGTTGGAGAATTTTAATCTTTATTTTTATTTTATATTGTTTGTTTTTCTTTCTTGTTCTGTGTAAGCCGCCTGGAGTCCTCCGGGATTGGGCGACCTATAAATCTAATAAATTAAATTAAATTAAGATACACTGAAAGAGAAAGAAGGAGGAGGATTAATGAATTTAATCATAAAGTTCTCTCTTGAAACATGAATACATATATATCTCAAGAGACAATCTTGAACTTTGTTTGAAATGCTGACAGAATCTTCTGGAAAGTGTAATCAAGAGGGGGGGGGAAAGTCTCTGAAGTCTGTATTAAAAAACTTCAGGGATAAACAATACCAACCCATTGCAAGCTGGGTGTTGATAAAAAGCAAGGAATATGTTTTTTTGTGATACGGCTAAAACAGCACAGCAGTGGGAAAACTGCTCCAGGAAGTCCTAAAACAATATAAATCACAGTCAGACTTTCCATATTCTTCTGGACACAGGAACTCCTAAAATATCAGGCCAGTGTGACTACTTAACAAATACCAAGTTGATAATCGAATAGAGCTTTCTAAAAATCAGTTGCATTATAAACCACTATTAATATATGCTTTGAAATAAGGTCCCAAGAGCACTACTATATTTGACCCTACATTCACCCTACATTGAGTAAAAGCGAAACTAGCTTTTAGTGAAACCTGAAACTTAGCACATCATGATGTCGAGAGAAGGTTTTCTCTCAAGATGCCCCCAACATATGTATGTATGTTGAGAAGTTTTATGACAGAATAAATAAACGTAAATTTATCTGGAGCTACATCTAACGACAGTCTATATATTCAGGCGAAATAGCCGTAGCCAATTAGGAAAAAGGCCTGCTAAGATAGATATGATACTATTAGCAAGTTCTCTGGCGTCTCTTAATATTTTCCTGCCTGTTTCAACCCCTCCTTCCTCCCGTGGCACTTTTTCATTCCTCCTGAATACTGTAAACCTGCATGTAGGTGTTTCTTATCGTATATTGGTGCATATCCCTTTTTTTTTAAACACTAAATTCTGGAATTGCAAAAATCACAAGGACTGGAGGATAGATAAATGGAGTTTTTTGAAAAAAAAAAACACTTTTCCACTTTTACACCTGACCGGAAGCAGTTGGGTGGAGATGCCAGCGTGGAAGAAGAAGATTGGACCATGTGATGGATTGTGGGTGTGGGGACCAGATCATGAACTTTTAACTGGGCGGAATTCTGATGTCATTTCCAGATTTGGGAATCTTGGGATTTGGGACAGCTATGTGCTAAGATGTCTGCTTTATTAAATTGGAACTTTAAGGATAATTTTGCCTTGGACTTTGATTTAGTTCTACATGATACTTGGAACGCTGACATTGTTCTTGCTTAGCTTTTATCTAGAAAAAATAATAATTATCTTCTGCTTGTTGTCTGGCAAGTGAGTTATGAAACAGAAACAAATAAAAAAGGTCATATTTCATTAAACATCTCTTATGTTGTGCTATGTAGGGAAAATAATCCAAGAGTACAGCTTGATAGTTCAACTTTCTGCTTATTCATGGCCACAGAACGTTGTTGGCCACATGAACCTGTCAGAGATGCCTTCACTCTGACAGAATTAGCAGATGGACACACACACATATATACATACATATACATACATATTTATTTATTTGTCTTGTATGCCGCCCACTCCCGGAGGACTCCGGGCGGCTCACAAAAGACAAGGGAAAGTGGGGAACGAGACAAAGACAACATATTAAAAACAAAACCAACATTCACAATTTCTGTAGAGGTAGATGCTTCTCAGCTCCCCCCAGCCTGCTGGAACAGCCAGGACTTGGTGGCTTTGCGGAAGGCCGGGAGGGTAGTAAGGATCCGGATCTCAACAGGGAGCTCGTTCCAGAGGGCCAGAGCTGCAACAGAGAAGGCTCTCCCCTGGGGAGTCGCCAGCCGACATTGGCTGGCAGATGGAATCCGGAGGAGACCCAACCTGTGCGATCTAATTGGTCTGAGAGAGGTAATCGGCAGGAGGCGGTCTCTCAGGTTACAGTACATATATATAGGCAAAACTCTAATTCAGTGATGGTGAACCTTTTCGGCATTGAGTGCCAAAAAGGGACATGCACGCTCGTCTGGGCAGTGAACAAGAAGAGGAGCTGCCCAGGGGCCATGCGCGCAGCAAAAAAAGAACCTCTGGTTACTGGCGTGCATGCGCATGTGCCGATCAGCTGGCTCACGACGGAAAACGGAAGATCAGCTCTTCCGGTTTCTGGCACTGCCACACGCACAAAGGCCAGCTGATCGTTGTGTGCACATGCACGCCAGAAACCCAGAAGAGTTTCTGGCACCTTGAGTGCCAGGCGGCATGGCTCCGCGTGCCACTTCGGGCACACGTGCCATAGGTTTGCCATCACAAGCCTAGTTAGATGAAGCATGGTTAGATGTGCAACCGTTCTTCATATGTTTTAACCTCCAGTCCCTAATCATCTTTGTTGCTCTTCTCTGTACTCTTTCTGGAGTCTCCGTATCTTTTTTACATTGAGGTGACCAAAACTGAATGCAGTATTCCAGCATCTAAAAATGCTGGTCGAAGGAGAAAGGACCTTGGAGAATTCACCAGTCGCTACACTGAAAATACCCCATATTAAACTGGAAGGACTGCAACACTGCATAACTAGAGGCTCATAACACAAAAATACCATGCAGGAAGAGAATGCTTGTAGGAAAGGAAGAACTTAAAAGAAAATGACAAGAGAAAAATGTTTTTAAAAATAATTAATGCAGGATCCAATCCAGGTTGGTCACGGGGATAAGAGGTTTAGTCTGATTAGCTTTCTGACTCATGCAGGAGTCCACATTGAAGGAACTTCTCTATCACCAAAGATATTAATTTTTTAGTATAGATGAAACAATTCCTAGTAATAATTAATCAGTAAGGAGGAAGCAACAGAAAGAAAATAGTACACCAAGGAGGAAGAGTAATGGAAGAAATGAGGTAAGGAGAAGATGAATCAAATATTTGAAATAGTAAAAGTCTGCATAAAAGTGGACTAACCGTATGGACAAAAAACCAGAAAGGTTTAGGTTTAGGTTTATTAGATTTATATGCCGCCCTTCTCCCAAGGACTCAGGGCGGCGTACAACATTAAAAGAAACACATAATACAAAAGTTTTTAAAAATTAAATAGAATATCCCAAACCCAATTAAAATTGACAATGACATTTTTTAAAAAAAATCTAATTAAAATTAACAGTGATCAATAATCTATTTTATTTTGTTCAGGCCAGGCTGGCTTGCTGGAAAAGCCAACTTTTTAGGGCGCGTCGGAAGGACCGGAGGTCGGGGATTATACGAAGCTCCGGGGGCAGCTCATTCCAGAGGGAAGGCGCTCCCACAGAGAAGGGTCTCCCCCTAGGGGTCACTGTCTGGCCGACGGCACCCTGAGGAGGCCAACTCTGTGGGATCGCACTGGACGGTGGGAGGCTACTGGTGGCAGTAGGTGGTCTCGCAGGTATCCTGGGCCTAAGCCATGGAGCGCTTTAAAGGTCATAATTAGTACCTTGAATCGCACCCGGAAGACAACCGGCAACCAGTGCAGGCCGCCTAAAAGGGGTGTAACATGGGAGCACCTAGGTGCCCCCATGATAACCCACGCAGCCGCATTATGGACCAGTTGAAGCTTCCAGGTGCTCTTCAAGGAAAGGAAAGTTACTGACATTTAAGATGGTTTCCATTTAATGTAGGCAATACTAGGCAAGATGTAGTTGATTGTATTATATATTAAACTGGTCCAAGTAAAGAAACATGAGGAAGTGCAATTTAAAGGGTTGGAGACACAACAGGAGACCTCCCTTGGCCATTCTTAGGGGCATTGTTATCCCAATATAACCAAATTTATATTTAACTATTTATTTTAAATGAGTTGGATGTAAACCAAAGAAATAAATCAAAACACAGCATTTAAAAAAGAAAATCAGTCAACCTAAAGAATTCAGTTGCTATAAAGCAGTTATAAGCATGTACCGTATGCTCCCTATGAAATTTAGAGCACAATTGTAGATGAAATTGAGAAATTATGCTTCTGTAGCAGGGACATGCTTCAAACCCCCCCTCCCCGCCCCCCGATATGTATAAGCTTGTAGGCAAAGGTAGTATAGATGAAACAGAAGATATGGGCTGCTCACAGAAGTTCTATGTTCTCTGTAATTTGGCAAGAATTGCAAAGGGTGAAAAGGCCTAATAAATAACTTGCCCAGTACTTGCAATAAAAAATCAGACAAACCTTGCACTTAAACAACTGAGGTTGGATCCCAGGATACATGTCTCCCATCATGCATTCCATTTAGTAGTGCAACATCATCAAAGTCTAGTGAAAAATCAAAGACCTAAGGAGAATGCATAGAGATTAATGGAGTATATACATAGGTGTTCTGACCCCCCTCGTCCCACACCAAAACACTCCAAGCCAAAGATAAGTTACGGCATTTAATTAACAGACAGACAGGTCCTTGGCAGCAAACTGGCACAGACAAGCTTGGGCAGCAATCCAGCACAGATAAGCCGTGGCAGCAATCCAGCTTGCCAAGCTCACAATAATGTTCTCTGACATTAGTTCCTGCGTTGACTTCTGCAAGAGGGACATGTGCACAAGCAGTCCTTTTATAGTCTGGAGAGGAGCCTAATGACCACCAACTGAGTGCAATTACCTCCGGTAACTGCGCAACTGTTCCTGACGCCTATTAGCTCTTCGGTGCCGGGCATCCAGGAACAACTCACTGCTGGCGTTCGGATCACTCTCCCTTGTCTCCTCCCCACTGGTCCAAGGCTCAGGTGCCTCCTGGTGGCCAACCAGCCTCTCTGCGCCCTGCTCGGAGTCAGAACCCTGTCCAAGGTCCTCCACATCCTCCAGAGCTGACTCATAGAGCCCCTCGCTGTCAGAGTCTGGTGGCAGCTCCAACAGCTCCTGCTGGGCCACAACACATAGGCAACACTAAGCATGCCTGCTACTTAAAGCTAACCAGCATGCCTAATTGTTGTTTTGACACAAGGCTTTCTCTCTAAAGTCAAAGCAGCCAATGAGTTAGAAAAGCATTCCTCGATTTGTTCAACCAATCCCTTTAAAATGTGACTATAACTACAATCAAACCTAGATAGCAGCATGGCTAAGTTTGCCGGCAATACTACTCCAACACAAATACAAGACATCAAGGCCAGTTTAGAATGACCAGTTTATTTAACTGGGAAAAACTGACTTTAATTATATAATAATGATATATAATTATATAATGTGACAGGTTTGTTTCCTTGATTACTAAACTGGTTTGTTTATACTGGCACAGGAGAATATGTTTGCTACATCTTTCTTTAAATACACGAACTGATTGCGGCTTAATTTGTGAGGAAGAAGATTAATGTCCTTACGCTTTTCCACAAGTACAGTACCAGTGGTGGGTTGGGGGCGGTACGCCCCGGTACGTGCGTACCGGAGCCAGCCCGAAGCACAGGATACCATTCCGGTATGGTGCTCCAGGGTGCCCGCTCGCCCGCCCGAGCTCCTTACCAGAGTTTAAAGACTTTTTCACTTCCGCACAGACGCATGGCGCGTACAGCCCCTGCGCGACGTTCTGCGGAGCAGCTGGAGCATTGCGGAGATGCTTGAACGCATGCGCGCGCTGCGTTGCAACCCACCACTGTACAGTACATATAATTTCTCAAGTTCAAAACCCTAACTTCGTGATCTATGTTG